>NC_058405.1:166560397-166596696 GCF_002201575.2 Neomonachus schauinslandi
AAGGAAGGAAGGAAGGAAGGAAGGAAGGAAGGAAGGAAGGAAGGAAGACTAATCTGTTATCTCTACCTCCAAAAGGGACTCCAGGTGGTCTGTGAAACTTTCCAGTCAGATCCCATGTCACCCAAGGCCACGATTTCAGGCTGCCACCGAGGAAACTCCTTCGATGGAAGTCTGTCCTCCCAGACTTCCCAGGAAAGAGGCCCATCGCATTCCAGGTACATAATTGCAATGTTAGGGAAAAAACATTTTTCCTTGGTCACTCAAAAGTTAAATATGCATTTTTAGCTACTTGTATAGCCTCTGTTCCTTAGAATGTGTCAGTGCATGATATGTGTATACATATTCTTGGTCATGGTATAGTTAGGTTAATAATTCCAGAAATGTGCTATGAATGGCTCTCATTTAAACAAACTTGGGTGGAAGTGGAAAGACCTATCTGATAATAAGATGTCTGCATTAGATGATATTTTAAATATTTAAATACAGAAATTCAAATTATGCTATCAAATATACTGCAGGGATGTGAAAAGATCTGCTAATCTATTGTGTAAGAATACTTTATATCAGTAGATCCTCATGTTAAAATGGGTGCTTTTAAAATACCCACAGGGAATTGAAAAGGTTGTTCTTTGTAAACATTACAACACTGCCCTTGTTAGCTTGTGTATGTGGTAAATTTGCTTCCAAACGCCTTCTCTTGGGACAGACATCAATCGTCTTCTTCCTGTCCCCCACTGAAATGATGGAAGCCTGAATTCATGAGGTTTGCTTTTGAACCCAACTAGATCCTACACTTAGCGGGCAGGAGTGCCTGAGACAATTTGTGTATCCCTATTTTCAAATGAGGTTACTATCTCTAATGCATAGTATTTTAAAAGGAGGCATTTCTTAAAAATGGTTTTATTGAGGTATAATTTACATACCATAAAATTCACCTATTTGAAGTGGACAATTTAATGACTTTTAGCAAATTTATAGAATCATGCAACCATCATCACAGTCCAGTTTCAGAACATTTTGGTCATGCCAAAATGTCCCTTGTGCCCATTTCAGTCTCCCATTCCTACACCCTGCTCCAGATGATCACTTAATATATTTTCTGCCTATATAGTTGAATTTATGAAATTTTCAAAGAAATGGACGCATGCCATATATGGTCTTTTCCATCTGGCTTCTCTCACTTAGCATAAAGCTGTGGAGGTCCATCCACATTACAGCATGTACAAGTAGTTCCTTCCTTTTTATTGCTAAAGAGTATTCTGTTGTGTGGGTATATCACATTGGAGTTCTCCATTTATCACTGGATGAATATTTGGGTTGTTTTGACTTTTCGTCTATCATGAATAATGCTGCTATGAGCATTCACATACAGGTTTTTGGGCAGGCATATGTTTTCAGTTCTGGCATCCTAAGTAGATACATAGGAGTAAAATTGCTGGGTTGTATGGTAAATTTATGTTTAATTTTTTAAGAAACTGCCAAACTATTTTCCATAATGGCTCACCATTTCACATTCCCATCAGAAATGCAAAAGAGCTCATTGTTTCTCTCTCTACTTGGCAGCAATTGTTCCTGTCATTTTTACTATAGCCGTCTTCATGGGTGTAAAATAAGAGCTGATTGTAGTTTTAGTTCATATTTTCCCTAGTGACTAATGATGTTAAGTACATTTTCAGGTGCTTATTAGCTATTTGAATATCTTCTGTGGTGAAATCTCTGTTCAAACCTTTTGCCCAAGTGTTAACTGGATTGTTTGTGTCCTTATGATTGAGTTGTAGGAATTTTATATATATATATATTCTGGATACAAGTCCTTTATCCACAGATATATCCACAGATATTTCCTCTCAGTATTATCTTACCTTTTCATTTGGTAATTTTTAAATCATCGACTTCCTCCTGGCACCAGAACCAGGCTACATGGGTATAGCATTTTTTAACAAATTCTTAGAATTGTTGAAAGCATGAAGTTTTATGAATATAATTGCTTTTTAATCCAAATACTACTATGTTGTGCTTTAAAAAAAATAATATGCAAAGAGTTCACCTTTGTATCTTTATTTGGGACTTTAAAAGGAAGTGGCCCAGTTACATGATCTTTTGCTGGTTGAGAATATGAATATTGACAGCAACGTTAGTTGTGTAAGCAGAGTTTGTTTGTATTTATCCATAGGATTTACCATTCTAGGTCACTGGTGGTAATGAGTACTTCAAATCTTGTCATTTTTAATGTGGAAGGAGCCCTGTGAAGATCACCAACTCAATCTGATGCACTAACAACATTTTCATCACTTAAACCCTTTCAGCAATGAGGAATTTAGTATTCTTGGATGAAGTTCATTTCATTTTTAGACAGCTCTTTTTAGTGTCATGTCCTTCTTATATTTGTTTTTTTAATTTAAACTCAATTAGCCAACACATAGTACATCATTAGTTTTAGATGTAGTGTTCAACAATTTATCAGTTGTGTGTCCTTATATTTGACCAAATTTTGCTCTTCTGTATTTTCTGTCTATGATTTTTATATTAGTTTTCTACTGCTGTGTAACAAATTACAACAATTTACTGGCTTAAAACAACACACATTTATTATCTCACTCTTTCTGTATGTCAGAAATATAAACACAATTTAGCTGGCTTCTTTGCTTTAGGGTCAGACCAGGCTAAAATCCAGATGTCAGGATGGGCTGCAGTCTCATCAGGGGTTTGACTGAGGAAAGCTCCACATACAGGTGCCCTGAGGTTGTTGGCAGAAGACTGAGGTTCATGTTTTCCTGTTGACTCTTGTCTGGGAGCTGCTCACAATTTCTAGGTGCTGCCCACAGTTCACTGCCATGCGGCCCTCTCCATAGTTACCTTACAACACAGCAGAGAAATTCTAATTCCAGTCTACTAATACAGAGACTTTATAATACAACATGATCACAGGAATGATATCTAATCACCTTTATGATATTTGTTGGTTGTAAGAAAGGCACAGGTCCTGCCTGCACTCAGGAGAGGATTATAGGGTATGTGACTACCATCAGATGGGAATGAGGGATGGCTCCCTTAAGTCTGTTTACCATTGTCCTTTTGAAGTTGTACAGACTCTTCCCAGATTAACTTTCCATTTATTCAAAAGTAGCTATTGTGAAGGACGCCCCCCTCCACACACACTCCAAGACTTCCATTTTACTTGATGACAATAGTAACTCACTAACAAAGTTATCAAGGGCATAATTAAATCAGATTTGGGGAAAAGGTATTTACTTTGGATACAGACTAAACAATAAGAACTACCTTTCATTGGATATCTTTTATATGCCAAAACAAAACTAGTGTCCTTACATTTATAATGTTATCTAAATGTTTATGCATTTATTTTTGTCTTCAAAAATTTTTTTATTGGGGCACCTGGGTGGCTCAGTCAGTTAAGAGTCTGCCTTCAGCTTAGGTCATGATCTTGGGGTCCTGGGATCAAGCCCCATGTTGGGCTCCCTGCTCAGCAGGAAGTCTGCTGCTTCCTCTCCCTCTTCCTCTGACCCTCCCCCTGCTCATGCTGTCTCTTTCTCTTGCTCACTCTCTCTCAAGTAAATAAAAATCTTTTAAAAAAATTTTATTGAAGTATAATTAACATACAGTGTTCTATTAGTTTTAGGTGTATAATGATTCAACAATTCTATACATTTCTCAGTGTTCAAGTTAAATATATTCTTAATCTCCTTCACCTGTTTCATCCATCCCCCCTCCTACCTCCCCTCCAGCAACTACCAGTTATCTCTATTTAAGAGTCTGGCTTTTTGTCTTTTTTCTTTGTTCATTTGTTTTGTTTCTTAAACTCCAAATATGAGTGGAATACTCTATGGTATTTGTCTTTCTCTGATGGACTTATTTCATTATTCATATGCCAAGATTTCATTATTCTTCATGGCTGAGTAATATTCCTGTGTGTGTGGGGCGGGGGTATGCCATGTCTTCTTTATCCATTCATCCATCTATGGATGGATGCTTGGGTCACTTCTATATCTTTGCCATTGTAAATAATTCTGCAATAAACATAAGGGTGCATATATCTTTTCTAATTAGTGTTTTCATTTTCTTTGGGTAAATACCCAACATGGAATTATGGATTATGGATTATGGCAATTCTATTTTTAATTTTTTGAGGAGCCTTCATACTGTTTTCCACAGTGGCTGTACCAATTGGCATTCCCACCAACAGACCGTGAGGGTTCTTTTCTCCCCCATATCCTTGCCAACACTTGTTATTTCTTATCTTTTTCATTTTAGCCATTCAGACAACTATAAAGTGATATCTCATTGTGGTTTTAATTTGCACTCCCCTGATGGTGAGTGATGTTGAGTATCTTTTCATGTGTTTGTTGGCCATCTGTATGTCACCTTTGGAAAAATGTGTATGCAGATCCTCTGCCCATTTTTAATTGGATTAGGGATTTTTTGGTGTTGGGTGCTATAAGTTCTTTATATGTTTTAGATATTAACCCCTTATTGAATATATCATTTGCAAATACCTTCTCCCATTCTGCAGGTTGACTTTTAGTTGTTGGTGGTTTCCTTCTCTGTACAAAAGCCTTTTATTTTAGTGTAGTCCCAAACATTTAATTTTACTTTTGTTTCCCTTGCTTTAGGAGACATATCCAGAAAAATGTGATCACCAGTGTTAAAGAAATTACTGCCTGTGTTTTGTCCTAGGAGTTTCATTGTTTAAGGTCTCACATTTAGGTTCTTAAGCCATTTTGAGTTTATTTTTTTGGTATAGTGTAAGAAAATGGTCCAGTTCCATTCTTTTGCATGTAACTGTCCTGTTTGCCCAGCATCATTTGTTAAAGAGACTGTCTTTTCCCCATTGTATATTTTTGCCTCTTTTGTCATAGGTTAACTGACCACGTAAGCATGGGTTTCTTTCTGAGATATTTTGTTCCATTGATCTATTTGTCTGTTTTTGTGCAAGTACCATACTATTTGATTACTGTAGCTTTGAAGAGTATCTTGAAATATGGGATTTTGATACCTCCAGCTTTGTTCTTTGTAGGGTCTTTTGTGGTTCCATACAAATTTTAGGATAATTCTAGTTCTGTGAAAAATGGTGTTGTTATTTTGATAGAGATTGCATTAAATTTGTAGATTGGTTTGGGTAGCATGGATAGTTTAACAATATTTGTTCTTCTGATTCATGTCTCTTAAGTGAATGTTAGACAAAGGTTGTAGCAGTGTCAAAGTTTTTGTCCTTAAAGAGCTCATTTTCTAAAAAGGTACTTAAAAGTAATTAAGTAAAATTATTTGTAGACTACTCTAAGACTATGAAGCTAATGCAAAGGAAAAGGATGGGAGGGAGGTTCTTTCTCCTTGAGACCTGAATGATATGCAGGAGACAGCCTCAGGAAGATCTGGGAAGAACAATGTAAGCAGAGGGAACAAGTCTAAAGGCTCTGAAATGGGAATAAACCCAGCATGTTTCAGGAACAGCAAGAAGGTTAGTGTGACTAGGGAGTGGTGCTGAACAAGGGGGTACGATATAGGGAAACAGGTCAGAGAGGTTGTGAGGGGTCCAATCACACAGGAGCCAGGAGGCCATGTTAATAAGTTTGGATTCTCTCCCAGGTGTGATGAAAAAACCACTGGAGTTGTTGGAACAATAGAGTGCATTAACCAAATTGCATGTTTTAAAGGTCATTCCAGATGGGTTATGGAAAATAGACTGGGAAGGCAAAAGTGGACACAGAGACTAATTAAGAGACTGTCACAATGGCCCAGGTGAGAGAACATATGGCTTGGTCAGAGTGGAAGTAGTACAGGTGGAAAGGCTAAGATGAGGCTGGAATTGGGGTTCATTTACAGAATAGAGCTGACATGACTGGATTTGGGGAGTGAGAAAAAGAAAGGAATCAAGCATAACTCTGAGATTTTTGGCTTGAGCAACTGCATGAATGGTGATTAAATTTAGGAGATAAGGAAGGCTGGTAAAAAGCATATATAAAAATACTTGACTTACTTTCACGTATCTCTTTACCATCATTCAAGCCACTCATCTCCCTGTGCCTGGAGTACTGCAGTAGCCTACTTATTAATCTCTTCTTATGAAATCTTGCCACCATCCAATACAGAACATACAGAGTAAAAATAAAAGGCAAACCACAAAATTCCTACTCTTGAACTCTTTTAATGCTGTCCAGTGCTATCAAGATAAAATTCAAAATCCTTGATGAACCCCGTAAGGCTCCACATCATTTGGCTGCTGTCCAGTTCTCTAGTCTAACATTATGCTGCTACCCACACCTCAATGACTAAACTTCAACCCTTTTTTAGACTTTCAAACTTCCCCTTAGCTCTGAGATTTGGAGTATGTTATTCCATCTGTCTGCATCATTCTTCCATCTATCTCCATTTAACCAATTCCTGTTCCTTTATGACTCAATTTAAATATCATTCCTTTTTTCCCTGGGTAGGCTCTGGCAGATGTTTAACACTTTCACAGAACTCCATGTTTTCTCTTATAGCATGAGTAGCAAACATTATATAAATAGTTGTATGACTATTTGTCCAATAGTTATCTCCTCCATTAGACTATAAAATCCACACACAAGAGAAGGGACCAAGTCTCTGTTACTTCCTGCTCTCTCTAGTTTCTGGCACATGACCTTCACTGAAGGGTACTGAATAAGTGAATGAGTTTAATTTTTACAACAGCCATGCAAAGACCTTATTACTCTTTTAAAGATGAGGAACTGAAGCAAAAAGAAATTAAATGGTTCCCCCAGGGACACACACGGGAAGTGGAAGAGCTATATTTGAGCCCAGTCTAGCCAATCACATGGTCCACAGTCTTCTCTACTCCCTCATGAAGAGGTAGGTCTAAACCTTTCCAGACGTTTTCTTTGGCTTCTCTTCCATGGCCCTCCTCTAATTTGTCCTTCTTTCTACTTAAATGAGAAATTACTCAATATAAGATCAGAGATGTGATTTTTATATGCTTATGCATCTTTAATAGACTTACCAAGAAATTTAGTTGGAGTTATACCCGTTTATCAGTTATCCATTGCTGCTCCAAATTACTCTGAAATTGAGTGACTTAAAACAACAAAGGTGTTATCTCACAGTTTCTGCAGGTTATATATCCAGAACCAGCTCGGCTGCAGTTGTTCTTGGCTCAGGGTCTCCTTGAGGTTACAGTTAAGATGTTTGCTGGGACTGCAGTCATCTGAAGACATGATTGAACTGGAGGATCTGCTTCCAAGATCACTCAGGTGGCTTGTGCCTGGATGCCTCAGATTCTGAGACCTCTCCATAGGGCTACTCACAGTATGGCAGATGACTTGACATGAAATGAATGTGGTGTGTGTGTTGCGGGGGGGTTCTTTTTTAATAATTTCAGAAGTAATGTACCACTACTTCTTCCATATTCTGTTGGTCACACAGACCAACATAATATGTTTTAGGAAGAAACTATACAAAGGCATGAGTACAACAAGGTGAGGATCATTGGAGAGATCTTAGACTCTGGCTACCATTGTTTGCTCTCTGGCTCCCAAGGATTCCCTTCTCTTTCACATGCAAAATACACTTACTCTCACCAAGGTTGCCCGAAATCACATCCAATTACAGGATCAAATCAAAGTCTAGATCTCATTATTAAAATCAAATCTAGGTACAAATGAGGTACCCCATGTGTATGATTTAAGTACAATTCCTTTATTATAGTTCCTCTCAATCTGTGCACCTATAAACTAAAGAGACAAGTTATCTGCACCCAAAACACCCACATACAATGGTGGGATAGGCACATGATAACTGCTGTGGACATGTCTATTTAAAAGGAGAATGTAGGAGGCACTGATCCATAGTAGTTCTGAAATCAAGCTGGATGAAGGTTGGAAACTTCTTGATTAGATCTCAGTCCTATTCTTGCCTATGGCTCTTAGCTCAACCCTCTGGGCTAATGATCCCATGCTCTAAATCAACTTTCCTTTTTTAAGAAAGATAGATGTGTTTATAGCTGAGTAGTTTTCTCAGCTTGCTTACTGCCAGTAAAATTTGGGAGATACAACAGCCTCTTTTAACTTTATACTGCTTTGGCAGGGTTTTTGTTACATTTCTTTGAAAACTTTGGGAGTCCACTGTGAATCTTACTGGGGCCAACTAGAATAGACAAGTCTCTTTGAGATAATCCTTTCTGTAACTTGGAGAAAGATTGAAGAACAACATCCTTAAGTTTCTTAAAAGTCTCCACCCAACCACCCCCCTTTTTATATGTGAATCACACTTTCAAAACCTTTAGAAGACCTTTTGTCTGATGGAATAATATTCTGAAGCAAGACCTTAGATCATTCTGATGTCCTAAAAAGATTTTACAGTTTCACCCTTGACTTTATCTTTAGACCATGTTTTTCCAGAAATGCCCTAGATTTGATGTTTGCTCAGAAGCCATTTCTTAATTTTAGCATTATTTCCCATCTGGAGAGGCTGAGAGCTTTCAAAATCATCAAACCTGAGCTCATTAGTTTTTAATAGTTCTTCAGTTAGGGCAAATATTTTATCTTTCAATCTCCTGTAAGCAGCAGGAAAAAATCAGAAGACACCTTCAACACTTTATTTGGAAATCTTAGATCACTGACTTTGTTAGGCATGTTTCTTTAACTCTCCATATCACAGCAGGCAGGTTTTGCCACTACCTAACAAGGATCTTCCTTACTCCTCTTTTCAATGTCATCTTCCTTACTTCCCTTTAAGCCCTTACCAGCAGCCTCCTTAAAGTTCAGGATTTCTATTAGTAATTTGTGCAAGGCAACTTATGCTTTCATTTTTTTAAGGATTATTTTTATTTTAGAGAGATGGCATGCATGGGGGGGGGATGGGAAGAGGGGCAGAGGTAGATGGAGAGAGAAACTGAAGCATACTCCACGCAGGGCACAGAGCCCAACGCAGGGCTTGATCTCAGGACCCTGAGTTGGAAACCAAGAGTTGGACATTGAAGTGACTGCACCACCCAGGTTCCCCTATGCTTTCATTTTTTTAACACTCTTCAAAGTCTTTATAGCCTCTGCCTACTGCCTGGTTCCAAAACCATTCCCCAAATTTAGGATGTTATCTTGGTATGAAAATCTGCATTAGCTATCAATTGCGATATAACAAATTACCCAAATTTCTTAATAGCTTAAAGCAAAAGACATTTATCATCTGACATAGTTCCTGAGTGTCATGAATCCAGAAAGAGTTTAGCTAAGTGGTTGCAGCTCAGGGATCTGTCAAGATGTTGGCCAGGGCTGCCATCATCTGGAAGTTTGACTGGGTGTGAGACTGCTTTCAAGATCACTCAGATGACTGTTGACTAGAAGCTACAGGCTTCACCATCTGAGCCTCTCCAAAGGGCTGCTCATGACATGACAGCTGGCTTCCCCCAAAACAAAGTATCCCATAAAGAGAGGGAGCAACCAAGATCAATGCTTCGGTGTCTTTAAACCTAATCTCTAAAGTTGACATGCCATCACTTCTGATATATGCTATGAATCATACCAATGCTGGTATAGAGAAGGAACCACATAAGGGTGTGAATACCAAGAAACAGGGATCATTGGAGCCTATTTTGGAGGCTGGCCACAACAAACAGTAATGATGATGATGTCACCATCATTTTAGATATAATTATGACTGTATCTGTACATTTTCTTCAATCAATTATTGAATATTCTCATATTCCTCCTTCACTAATTCTGTTCTACACTATCCAAAAAGTTTAAATGTAAGTAATTTCTACCTCAAATACTATATTTGGTCTGACTTTTAAAAATTATTAAAAGCAATATCAGGGTGAAATGTTGAGGTCATAAAATACCCAGAAGCTTACATTTCTTACATAATTTTTCTCGGCCAGAATATGCATTGGAAATTTGCAAATATAAATTGCGTATGATATTTCTTTGACAAACTGCAAGGTTCAAGGTTTCCTGTTTGTGGATGGAAGTTGTTTTTTCCATTCTCTGAGATTACCACATTTAAACATCTATATACATATGCATTTCTTGACACATACATACACACAGTCACCCTCAGCACACCCACACCTACATATGTGAATTCGACATGAATCCGTGGCACTTTAGAAGAATGAATTAGGTCTTCTCTCTGCCTAGCTGCAGTGGCTGGTTACCATGGAAATGATGCACAAGGTAGACCTTTCAGAAAATGCTAATGTTAATGTGTCTTTGTTGGAAGAGTTCATGTATTAATCAGAAATGAAGAGAACTTTAATAACAAAGCAATGCAAATATCTTAGAAACAAAAGCTGTCTGCTTGTATCAAACAAATACAATTCATCATCTCTTTTGCCCTGACCTTGACTGAACAGAACATCACTCTTCCCTGAACTCTGCAATCAGTGAGCAGGTAGCTAGTTTTTAAAATTAATGTGAGATTTCATCTTCAATTACCATATGCACAGACTTAATTTCTGCTTTGTTAAATACTGTGTAGGGTCAAAACTGATTTCCACAGTTCTCTGCCTCCACAGATTATTATTTCCAGAGTGTTTTTCTGCCTTAGATGCTCTCTACTAGCATCCCTCAGCCCTAATTATTAATAACTTGGTTTCCTGAAGCCATAGTTGCATGGAAAATATGTTAATGAAATTTTTAGCTTTTTTGACAGTCAAAAAATTTGTCATAATGCGTTATTTATTTTATGAATATAAAAGAAGCATATGCTAATTATAGAAAAATATTTAAAGGTATAAAATATTTTTTAAAGTAAAAATCATCAATGAGCTCATCAGGAAGATTTAAATATCATTCATTTTTTGTATGTATACTTCCTTTCATTATTTTTACGTATACCATTTAGAACAAAAGTTGTATTCATACTTTAATAAAATTTTCATTTTTTTCTACAAAATGACTTACAGAATAATAGAATATTAGAGTTAGTAAGAGCATTTTTTTTTTTTTTAAAGATTTTTTTAAATTTATTTATTTGAGAGAGAGAATGAGAGAGAGCACATGAGAAGGGGGAGGGTCAGAGGGAGAAGCAGACTCCCTGCTGAGCAGGGAGCCCGATGCGGGACTCGATCCCGGGACTCCAGGATCATGACCTGAGCCGAAGGCAGTCGCTTAACCAACTGAGCCACCCAGGCGCCCCCAGTAAGAGCATTTTTATCAGATCACACAATGATAGCCCCCATACCATCTTTTTCCAGTTATGTAAATTTTTCACTCACATGTTAATTAGATTGTTAATTAAAATGAGTTTTAATTTAATAATGTTTCAACTTGTCTCTCTTAAATGAAATTAAACATTTATTGATGATTCTTCCTTTTTATTGACTACTCACCCCAATATAGCTCACACTTTAAGACAAATAAACTCGTCTTTGAATAACACCTAAAATGAAGGTACTCTGGGTTATAAATATTTGCTACAGAATGCTCTTCAACTTCATTCTTGTTTCAAATGGGGTCTCTTTAAATATTAAGCAATTTAATGTGAATTTACTTAACAAATTTTTATTAACATAAAGACCCCTTTTTAGTCTCTGATCGCAGCCTTATGTTGGTGGAGTCTTGCTGTTGTGCAGTCCATCTTCAGCTGAACTGACATGATTTGTCAGGAAGTAGTTAATGACCACAGGACTCAAACTGTGCAGTTAATAATTGCTTTCATCAAATACATTTTGTACGTAGAGAAAGACATAAATTTAGTCCTCTGGCAGCCTTAGGGACAAAACTGGCAATATATCATTCAGTTAGTGTTTCCATATAGGAATTGTTTTGGATATTGGCCTAAAAGTGCAAAAGTCATACATTACGTGTTTCTCTAGGGCAGTTGCTCTCCAATCGTATTAAGAGTGTTTAAGAATTACCTGGAGATATTGTATAAAATAAAGATTCCTGGGCTCTATCCCCAGCAATTCTGGTTTAGTGAGTCTGGGGTAAGACCTGGGAATGTGCATTTTTAATAAATTCTCTTCTCCCTATCCACTTGGGATTCTCAAAGAACTTGTCCACTGGCATCTCATTATATGGAACACTGCTCTTGGATTTGAAATAATTTATGGAACTCCCTAATCTAATTTACAAACTGGAAACATTTGGGGACACTGAGGTATGGGGCAGGAAGTAAAGGGTAAAGATAGCTAGTCCAAAGGGGGAAAAATAATTCTGTTGAACTCCTAATATCTCCCTTAATCACAGCAGCCTAGTCAAGAAAACAATAGCTTTCACAGGCTCTTACAAGTCCAATGACTGTCACAAATACTTGAGGACCTAAAATTACCCAGCTGGTTGCCAAACCAACCTCATACTTTGTCTTTTCTTTAGGAATCCAAGACTATAGCATTGGGGTGGGGTGGAATCCTATTATTGTAGGTATAAAGACAGGCTGAGAGAAGTGGGGTAGTCCATGCTTTTTTAAGAAAGAGAAATGGAGGTGAGAGATGGCAGGAAGAGAAGTGAAAGCCTCTTAAGGTTATGAGAATCGAGGTTATTTCTTTCCCTCAAACTGAGCTTGAGGATGTAATCAGCCAGTTTCCTCCTGAAATCTCAGGATGAAACAAGTCGTATACTGGTCAGGCTGAGACACGATCAAAACAGGGGTTAGTAACAAGGTTTGGACTGAGAGAGAGTGCCGAATCCAAACCACTAGACCACCAGGGAAGCTAGGTTTGGACTGGATATATAGGGAAGCCACAGGTACTCCGGTGCCTGTACTCCAGGAAGACTAGTAGCTCTGGGTCCTGAGGGAAGGGAGGGAGCAGTTGTGGAGAACTCTGTGGAGAGAGTGACTAACAAGAGCTGTGACCACAGATGGCCTAGGTCAGTCCGAGGTCACAGGGCCAGTCCTAGGCAAACCTCTGAAAGCAAGGAGTCTTGGGGAAGACACCATTGTCCTTCTGCTGTCAGTCTCCTGTGAGAGCTTCCTTTTGCCAAATCCAGTCAGGAGCCAGAGGCAGGGGAAGCCGTTGGTAGAGTCTTCCAGGGCGGATGAGACTTCCAGGGCAGGGAGGTAGAGAAGGACGGAGAGGGAATGGGGTCTGGAAGTGGGGGCTGAAGGCAAATCAAAGTAAAAGATTTCCTGGGATGGGAACCTGAATTTTGAATCTAGCCCACGTGCTCCTTATGAAAACTTGGCAACTCATGAAATTCTGAGACTCAGGCTTTTTATTAAAATGGTTACATAATAAAAAGTTAGAGGACAAAATCCTTTGAAAGAACAGACATAACACATCGCCTTGGGGATAATGAGACTAATTTGGACAAAAAAACATATATACCTATACATACATATAGACGTATATACATATTTAACATATATAAGTATTAAAATCATGTATTATGTATTTGTTACATTTAAATGTATGAGGTTATATATAAGTATATGTGTATATGATATATAAAACATAGAATATATTATATACAGTATATACATATAGATGTACTTTATACAGATCTACTTTATGTATATATGAATAGCGGATTTTTAGTCCATATTGATAAAATCCAAGGTCTTAGCTAATGTTCTTTAAAGAAACACAGAAAAGTATACAACACCTAAGTGTTCAGTTTTATGTCTTTTCACAAGTGAATACAATAATCACGCTGATAAAATAGAACATGATAAGCACCCTAGCCTGTCACATCATATAACACATAAATAATATTTGGCAAATACTTGCCAACATTTATTTGCCCCTTTTCCTTTGGCTAATTTTCAGGATGTTCTTTAGTTCTTTAACAAAACTGATGCCATAAACACCTTTGTACATGTCCCCTGTGTACATGGGCAGGAGTTTCTCTAAGATAGAGTTTCCCTCAGGAATGGGATTTCTGGATCATAGGATAAGGACAACTGAAAATTTACCAGACATCGCCCAGTCATACTCTGAGTTTACCAGCAGTGTTTCTGGTTAGTCACACCCTCAGCAATACTTCCCATCTGCAGGCTTCTATAGTCTCACAACTCTGATGGATTGTGACTTAAGTCCACATTTCCCTGGCTATTACTGGAGTAGAGTACCTCTCTCTATTTTGTCTCTCTTTAGGTTTCTTTTTGGCAAAATGTCCTTCCATACCCTTTGCACATTTGAGCTGTTTGTCTTTTCCTTCCTGATTTATGAGCATTCTTTATTAGCAAAAATAATAATTCTTGGTACCCTAAGACTTACAGGTATTTTTTATACTTTATAAATCTCCACTTTGTTTTTTTTTTAAGATTTTATTTATTCATTTGAGAGAGAGAGAGAGAGAGAATGAACATGAGCAAGAGGAGGGGGAGAAGGAGAGGAAGAAGCAGGCTCCCCCCTGAGCAAGGAGCCCAATACAGGACTCGATCCCAGGACCCTGAGATCATGACCTGAGCTGAAGGCAGACACTTAACCGACTGAGCCACCCAGGCACCCACTTTATTTTTTTTTAATAGAAATTTTAAATGTGAATGGAGTCAAACTTATCAATACTTTTAAAAAATAGTTTGGAATGTTATCTTCTTCAGAAATCCTTTCATACCCTTGGTCATAAATATTTCTGTTTCTTCTGTTTTGCTTTTAAGTGTCTTCAGTTCATCTCAGGTTGGCTTTTTTTTTTTTAAATATGGCTGTATGAGAGATGGGTATGTTTTTTCCCACCTAAATAGCTGATTTTTCCTTCACCATTTCTTAAATATTTATTTTCCTGCAGATTTGTAACTTAGTCTCTATTGAATATCAGATTTGCACAACTGTGAGGGTATGATTTGGGGCTCTTCATTCTGTTGCATCACTCTGCCTGACTCTGTGCCCAAATATTATTATCACTCTTTTCTATTATTATAGCACTTTTCTAATTTTTATTATTGACTTTAATAAACTAATAATAAATTTTATAAAAGGTTTTTCTGCACCTAGTGAGAAAATCACATGGGTATGTTCTCTTGTAATCTTTTTAGGTGGTGAATTACTTTACTACATCATCCTTAAATTCCTAGGAAAAAATCCAGTTTGTACATTGCTGAATATAGTTTGTTTATATTTTGTGTATCTTTTTACATCAACGCTCATAAATGAGACTGGCTTCTGATTTTCATTTCCTATGCTGTCCTTGTCTTGTTTTAGCAGCAGGGTTATCCTGGCCTCATGAAAAGAATGTTTCCTTTCTTTTTCCTGTCTATGGAACACTTTGTATGAAATGGGAGATACCTATTTCCCTAATGATTAATGGAATTTAGCTGTAAATCTTCTGGGCTTAGTGAATTTCTAAAATACATTTTATTTCCCACAGTTCAGTTTTTAAAGGTTGTGGGTCTAAAGTTTGGTTGGATAAATGTGTTTATCTAGGTATTCACATTTTTAATCACAGTGTTCATAATGTTTCCCCCTTTTCTAAAATCGTTACTATATCTAGGTATGTCTGCATTTTCAGTGATAGTATTGTGATCCCACCTTTTACTGTATTTCTTCATTACTTTTTATTAGTTTTGTCAAAGAAATAATATTTGGTTTTGTTAATCCTATCTAGCTTTGTCTTATATTTTGTTAAACATGCTCCTATCTGATGTTCCTTTTTTTTCTACTATTCAGGGTCTTACTTCCTTTTTTTAACCTGTTTAAACTTTTTTTTTAAGCCTTTTTTTAAATGTAGATGCTTCTCTCATTATTTTTTATATCCTTTATCTTGATAGAAGCATTTAAAGTTCTAAATATCCCTCTAATTCCAAATGAGCTATATCTCACAAGTTTTTTTACATGGACTCATTGTCATTCCATGTAATATATTAAAAATTCTCATTACAACTTTTTATTTGACTCATGAGTTATTTCAGAGTATGTTTCTAAATTGCTAACCCATTAGAGCTTTTTCCTTCCTTCCTTCCTTCCTTCCTTCTTCCTTCCTTCCTTCCACTATTGATTTCTATTGGGATTCCACTGTGGTTAGAGGACGAGGTTTACGTGAAATAGTGAAACCTCAGTTTCTTTTGAGACTTGATTTGTAAGCATTTCCAAGGTGCAAGAAAATAATGTTAAGTGTATATTCAGATCTCTTACATTCTTACTAATCTCCATATGTTTGATCTATTATTTGTTGAAAAATGTGTGTTAAAAATACTACTGATATTATTTATTTGTCTATTTCCCCTTACAAGTCTCTCAGGCTTTACTTTAAGCATTTGGAAATTTTGTTATCAGGTATATACATGTTGGGAGTTAATGTAGCTTCCCAGCTAATTTTTTTTACTTAGCCTTGTGGTGACCATCTTTATATCTAATAATATTTCTATGTCAAAGTCTACTTTCATCATTGCTGCACCAATTTTGTTTTAGTTAGATTTGCATTCTGTACCCATTCCCTCCTTCCCAATTTTATAATTTTCTTTTGTAATTAACATGTGGCTAAACTTTGTTCTTTGAATCTAATGTCACAATTTTTGTCTTTTATCTCATGAGCGTGTTCAGTATTTATTTTTGTAACTGCCATTTTGGATTTCTATCTTCCATTTTATTTTGTGCTTTTTATTTACTCTGCTTTTTACGTGTTTCTTTTCTCTCTTCTCTTCTTGTTCATTGACTGAGTTTTCTCTAAATCCCATTTTCCTTCTATTGGAAGGATATGGTTATCTTTGAAAATTTAGCATGGATATTTGACTATTAAGAGTCATAATTCAATAAAATCTCAACCCTCCTTTTGAACAGCAAAAGATCTTTCAAATGCTACTCTCTCTTATTATACATTGTTATCACCACAATCAAGATAATGAACATATCTCCTTAAAAGTTTTCTGTGATCCTTAGTAATTTTTCCCCTTCCCACCCACTCTTTCTCCATCTGCAGGCAACCACTGATCTGCTTTCTGTCACTATAGATTTGTTTGCAGGCTTCTAGAATTTCATATAAATGAAAACAGTCTTTTTTTTTTTTTTGGTCTGGCTTCTTTTATTCAGCATAATTATTGAATATATCAATAGTTCTGACCTTGTTATTGCTGAGTAGTGGTCCACTGCATGGATGTACACAGCTTGTTTATACATTCACCTGTTGATGGGCATTTGTATTGTTTTAAATTTGGGGCCATTACGTTCTTATTAAGTCCTTCTCTACTCCAAGATTATAAAAAAATAGCCAAAATGTTTTTCTAGTACTATTATGTTTTTATATTTTTATATTTAAATCTTAATCTGTCTTGATTTTATTTGGTGAATAAAATATGATAATTTAAGATAGGCTAAATTATATTTTTCTGAGTACGTGAATTATGCCAATATTATTTATTGACTAATATATCCTTTGTACTAATTTAATGCATGACTTCTTTGATATATTAGGTTCTTATAAATATTTGAATCTTTTGTAGCTCCATATTGTATACCACTGAATTCTTGTCTATTCCTAAATCAGGACTAGTTGGCCAAATATTATTGTTGTAAAACACACATTAGCATTGGACAATTTACACCGTTTTACACTTCCTTTTAAATCTCTCGTGATTACACTCAAAGTTTTATTCATTCATCCAGTTAAATTTCAGAACAGTCTCATTGACTTACAAAAGATAAATCCCTTTGGAATTTTGTTCAGAATTTGTGATGCTATGATTTATAATAAGAAATATATATTGGGCCTTACTCCGTTTCTGTCAGTAAGCTCCTATTTCCTGAATGATGAAAGCAACAAAGGTGACTTTTGTTGTTAATGAGGTGACATGTGGACTGCACTTAAGACTAGAAGCTGATTGCCAGGAGAACCAACCATGTGACTAGAGGGTTAAAACTTTAAGTCCTGCACCAGATCTCCAGGAAGGGCTGGAGTTTGAATCAATTGCCAATGGCTAATGATTTAGTCAATTATGCCTATGTAATAAAGCCTTCAAAAGATGCCAGAAAGGGTAGAGTTCAGAGAGCTTCTGGGTTGGTAAACACGGGGAGGTGCTGGGAGAGGACAAGGAAGTCCATGCCCCTTCCCCATACCTTGCCCTAAGCATTTCCTCTGTCTGGTTGTGCCTGAGTTGTATCCTTTTATAATAAATCAATAATCTAGTGAATAAACAGGTTTCCTGAGTTCTGTGAGCCACTCTAGAAAATTAATTGAATTCAAGGAGGGGATCATGCGAACTTCTGATTTAGGACCTGTCATTACGAAGTACAGATAACAACCTGGACTTGCAACTAGAATCTGAAGTTCAAGGGTGGGGTGGGGTGGGGAGCAGTCATGGGAACCTCTAGTCTATGGCCAGTTGATTAGAAGCACAGGTGACAACCTGGTGTCTGAAGTAGGAGGGAGAGTAGTCTTGCAGGACTGAACCCTTAATGTGATGCTATCTCTGGGTAGATAGGTATCAGAATTCAGTTGACAGAGAACGGACCCAGTTAGTGTCTAGGAAAATTTTTTACGGTGTGGAAGCCCCACCTCCCCCAACACATACATGTTGAAATTGGGTTCAGAACACAAAAGAGAATTACATTAAACTTATATATTACTGGGAGAGGGAGTGATGGAAATCTTTAAAATATCAAGAATTTATTCTAATAACAGCTTGGGGCACCGGAGTGGCTCAGTCAGTTAAGCATCTAACTCCTGAATTTGACTCAGGTCATGATGTCAGGGTTGTGGGATTGAGCCCTGCATTGGACTCCATGCTCAGTGGGGAGTCTACCTCTCCCTCTCCCTGTCCCCCAACTCCCTCTCCAAAAAAAACCAAAAGTTAGTTTGTCTGTTTATTAAGATTTTTTAAAAATGTTTTATAGTATTGTTTGTGGTGGTCCCCAAGTATCCCCAATTTCCTGTATTATCATTCTGTTGTAATAGGAGGGTGATGTTTAAGGCTAACCTGTGCCTGCGTGGTCTTTCCTAGTTTACCCTGATAGTGGTCATTCTTTCAAGTCATATAGAACAGTGATCCAATCTATGTTGAAAGTTAGATATTTCCTACCTATCGCTGATACCAGTTGAGGTTAAATTGACATTTCTTTCCCCTAATTTTTGGAATAGATGTTTATCTTCAGCTTGTTGGGTCAAGTGTTATTTACATTTGAACATACTAAGTTATATTGTCGATTTTATTCCTCATCATTTTGCTCCCCAACCCACGGCATTTACCTATTTGCTGTTACTTCTAATGAGCTCTTTTTTCTTTCCATTGTCAAAATGCATATTGCTTATACGTACAAAAGACTTTGATTTCTCCATCTTTGTCTTGAACCCACTTCTGAAATTTTTTAATTCATTCAAATAAATGGAGATGGGCACTAATCAAGTAAGTGATATAATCTCAAGTTATGCTACATGCTATGGAGAAAATTAGAACAGGGTGAAGAGATGGGTAGTGGTGGAGGGAGGCCACTCTACACAGTGTTTGAGGAAGACCTCTCTGAGGGGATGACATTGGAACAGAGCCTAGATAAAGCCTAGGCCTCAAGGGTAGACATTTCCACATAGAAAAAAAGCTCTGAAGCTAGCATAAGCTTGATGTAGTCAAGAGTAGTAAGAAAGCCAATGTGGCTGAAGCACAACAACCAGATGTGTCAGGACTGGTCCAATCAGGAGAGAGAAACCAAATAGTAATTTGAACAGGGCAAGTTTAATATAGGGAATTAAGTATAACAAGATTAGAGTGTTGGAGTAGTAAGGGACTGGCTAATAAGAAGTAAAGAGAACTCTAAAGAATATAAGAATAGCAGATATAATGGAGCAATCTCCAACTTTAGGGGTCGGACAAAACACCAAGGGGAGACCCCTTTCTCCCCAGGATTGAGATTATGACCCTGTTGGAGAGGGTGAAGTTATGCCTCAATGGATGGCAGAGAGATCACCGTGGTGCTGCACCAGGAGAACTTGCAGGAAATCTGCCCTTTGGAACTCGTCAGAAATCCAACCCTCTCGGGTACTAGGGAAAGCTATTCATGGGGAAGTGTCTTGGTAGGGGCCCTCTGCTACAAAACTTCCAAAGGGAAGTGCCGGGGGGCTGTTGGCTGCCGGGTGCTGCCGGGTACTAGGCACTATGGGAGCTGAGCAAAGGGAAAGCTGTGAGTGCTGCGAAAGCCTGGTTCTAGAAAAAATGCCCATTCAGCAGAAGCCACGTGCACTGCAGGAGCTAAGCCCTAGACAACCCACAAACACTACAGGAGCCTGGTACTGGAGAAGCTGTACACGCATTGTAGGAATGTGCTGAGCAAGTACACCAGGGCAAGAAAGCAAAATTCTTTCTTCCTGCAATACCTTTTCCATTTCATCTACTGACCAAGCTAAACATCATGCCAGAAATCAATGGAAAAATATTTAAAGGTCCCTGGTCCATTTTCACAGAGCAAGAAGAAAGATGCATTTGGAGCTAAGAGGCAGCAAATAAATACTTGTTTTATATATATAAATATATGATTGCCAGGGCAATCATGGTAATGAGGTTGGATTGGTATGCACAGCCAGATTATGCAGGTCATGTTGACTACTATGAGAAGCTCGTATTTTATTTTAAGGATGATTTAACAATCCATTGGAAGGGTTTGAGGAGAGGAGAGGAGGAACCAGAGAAGAAGCAATGAGACTAGTCGGAAGTAATTACAATAAGCCTAACGCAAGATGTTGGTGTCTAAGGACCTGATGAGAAGTGGTTGGGAGGAGACTCTATGGGACTTTCTGAAGGATTGAAAGTTGACATGCAGTTGATATTCAAAGAGTATCCTAGGTCCCTGAAAAAAGGGTAAGTTCTAGCATAACATACATATATGGGAACTTCGCTGATTGTAGAAAACTTCTTGTATGACTGCCAACTCAGTTAAATAATTAGTATTGCAGCACCTTATGTGGTTGTGTTTTAACTTCTATGTAGTTTCCTACTTGTCAATCAAAATACTCAAGATTAGACCCAGACATGGTCTGGGTTTGCATATTTAAACTTTTTACTGCGACTCATGGTAAGAAATCTATTTTATGTCATGACTAATGACAATGCATGAGGTGAAATAAGTTTCATCAAGCATACAAATCCTTATTCTATTTGTTGCATTCTGATAGTTTTTATTCTAGTTAACATTTCAATAGTAGTCATATACTTTTGAATTAATTTCTTGAAACAATAATGATCCATAACCTTCAGTTAAAAAAAAATATGGGTCTGGGAAGTTGAGGAAAACTTCTCTTCACTTCTTAGTAACTGCATTTTTTTTTTTTTTTGCTGAAGTTCTCCATGTGTGGGTTGTGCCATTTGCTAGTTGATAGCAGGGTACAAAAATTTCCCTTTTGCATCACCTAACTCAGGAAGAAACTGTGTTTGGGAGTTAAGTTTAGATTTTAGATGTAAGGTTTCATTTTGGATCCTAGGAGCTCTCAGTTTATAATTTGTTGTTTATTGGCTGTCATTCATTGGACCATATGTTACTCAATATGAAGAAGTTAAACTTATATATCTTCACATTCCCTAAGATACCTAGGATGATGTATTATATTTAGTAATTGCATAAACCTATGTTGTAGTGTAATTAAGTTGAACACTAAATAATGACTATATCATGTGTTTAAATTGAATAATAGATTTCAGAACCTTGAGATTTTTTTAAATTAGTTATGCTATTTTATATGAATATACAGCTATAGAGTTTTCAAAATGATTTCAAAATTTTGAAAATTTTCTTCATAACCTAACTTTTGCTTGTTTAGTACTTTGCGGTTTCTTTGGTTCTTTTATATATTAGAATCACCAATAATAGATTAAAATAGCCAATAATATATACAAATACTCCCATTTCTATCAAGGTAAAAAAAAACTGATAGCATTGTATAAAAGGAACATCACAATCTGAAGCTCATCTATTTCTACAGACTCTCCTCATCGCCCACCACCCAAATTACTCACCACCTAATACCAATTGCTTACTCTCCCCCACCTTCCCCAAACTCATGATTTTGTTTTCTAACTCCACCTTTGTAGACATGGTTTCCTCTGACTGAAATCCTGATGTACCCTCCTGCCCCATCCTCAACTTTGCCTAGCTGATTCCTACCTATCCTTTAAAACTCTTTCTAACCTCTCTACTTCCAGGAAGTATCTAGCAAAAGTGAAATGAGTGAGACCAGTTGGGAGAATAGTAGAGTAAACTACACAAAAGATAAGTGGATGAATAAGTAAGCAAAGGAGAAAAGCAGAGCTACAAGCCATATTGTGTCACCCCTTGGAATGTTTGCCAATAAAATCATCTTCTTTCTGTCACTGGAAACAGAGCCTCTCTTGTAATACCTCCATGCCAAAGGTCCCGCTATGCCACCTACTTTGACGTTGCTGTTCTTCGCTGCCTACTCCAACCCCATTGGTCTGAAGAAGGCACTCAGTGGTCTCTGATGTACTATCTACAAAGGCTGCGGCACATGTTGGAAGAGAAGCCTGAAAAGCCTCCAGAGCCAGATATTCCTCTCCTGCCCAGACCCAGGAGCAGCTCGATGGTGGCAGCAGCTCCCTCACTAGTGAACACCCACAAGACCCAAGTAAGAGAAACTCAGTCCATTGTCTTTTGAATCACCAACTTTGGCCATAACAGATTCTCTCTTTCTCCTATGCATCCATCTCTTTATTCCAGACTGGTGGATCACTCTGATACTATTATCCTTTCTTTTCTATCTTTTATTGCTAGACCCTTTTGCTTCTTTCTTAGCATCTAATTTACCATTCAAAGAAGGGTATCTAAATACCTCTTACTCACACTAATCTAGAGTTAAGACTCTGTTGATCCAAAATAATGGAAAATTTCCCAGTTGAAGTGCTAGTTAATAGATAGTTCTCACATACAACTGTTAATTACTGATATCATGAAATGTGTGACACTAGAATTTTACTGAATATGGTTTACCTTCTTTTGCATAGCTCAAAATTTTTTAGCACCTCAGGATCATAATTAGAAATATTGCCTTTGGATATATAGTCTTGCTATTTATTACAGATGTTTGGAAAAATAAACTGACTGCATACCAATTTGATGACATCCCCCTGAAGATCACTTTTTGATAAATGAATATGCTAATATCAGCTTGAACACTTTTTCTTTCCCTCTTTCTCATTGATACCATGTGTGCTGGATATGTAGAGAAAAAACTGTGCTTTGCAGTATGTTCCAGTTGTTTGGTTTACTTAAATATGAATTGGCTATGTCTGAAAAAGTCTACATATTCTGAAAATAAACATGAGCAATATTAGAGCGAAAAGGAGAGATACTCTGTTTTAGTAGTAGATGATTCTGCCCAAAATAAAAATCTCCTTTGGTGAACCATTAAACAGAAAAACTTTTTTTAATGAAAAGAGAAGATGAGATACCTGTCTCCTCCCTCATTTCTTAGCTTTCCCAAATATGGAGCTTCACGTTCTCATTGTTAAAAACCCCAGACAGGGGTTACAGTTAATATATAATGTATCTCTTCCATAGCAGGATACGGATTTTAAAAGTCGAGACCCACAAGTTAAATACTTCATAGATATCAAAACATTACACATCTCTATTAAAAATGTGACATCTCAATAAGAAAAGTCTTTGGATATAAAGCCTTAAGTCCTTGATTGTGAGTCTACTTTTATTGTCTATTAAGGATCTCACCATGAAGTGTAATGAAGAGGAAAAATCTCTTAGCCCTGAGGGCTTTTCTAAGGTTTCGTTGACCAATTTACGTAGGTCTGCAGTCCCAGATCTTTCTTCAGACCTTGGCATGAACATTTTTAAGAAGGTGAGTAGAACCACCTATGCTCTTTAATATTTTGGTAATTGAAAAAAATCAGTAGGACATGAGGTCATGCTGCAGAAAGGGGTGGGTTGGGAAACTTTGAGGAGAGAGGTCAGCCCCCACTTATAGCACTGGCTTGCAGCATGACCTTGTGCGAGTCCCTCTGTGCACCTGAATGTTTCCCATTCTCAATGTTACCAAGCTCAATCCTGATGGTGTGGGTAGAGTATTCTCAGTAGTGTGGTAGTAGAGGTAGTTGTGGTAGCTGTGATAGCGACTTATATTCGTATGGTTCATTTCATTTTATCCACCATTTTATATAAAGGGTTCTCATTTAATCCAATGAGATCCTAAATTTCCACATTTTGCACCTAAGAAACTGAGTCTTACTGAAGTCTTACTCAGAATGATGGGATCATCATGGAATATTTATTCTTGAAGTCATCTCCAATTTAAATACAACAAAACAAACAAAACTCTGTAAATAAAGTAGTAAATCCTTATAACAAATCACTAGATGTCCTACCCTCACAACTTGTTATAGGTCTTAGCATAGGTTTCCATTCAATAAACATTTATTATGCATCCACTAGAACTCTAAAGATGAGAAATTAAAGGTGGAGTCGAGTGTGCACTTAGGAGTCACCTAATCAGGGTTCAAATTCTTGCCCTGCTACTTGTAACCTCTGCGATCCTGGTCAAATGATACTAGGTATCAGTTTCTTCATTTGTAAATTGGGTACATAATATACTTACTTCAAAAGGTTATGAGGATTAAGTGAGATAATGCCTGTAAAGTCCTTACTGTGCCTGGCACTTAATATTCAATAAATGTTAATTATTCTCAAAAAAGAAAGGAGCTGAGCCTTAGAAATTTTGGTAGTTTGTGAAAGGTTGAGTCCAAACTCAAAACTAGGTCTTGTTCAAGCTAGTTCATGCTTTTATGAATCCACCATTCCACCTCTCTTTTTGTAAATACATGGAGCAAACCAGCTAGGAAATAATATGTGTAGAATAATGTATGTGTAGTAGCTTATTTTCTATTTTTCAAAATGATGAGTTCAATTGTGTTCATGAAGGACACAGAACATATTGTTAACATATCTATGAGCTCAGAGTGTTGCTATGCAAGCAGTCATGTCTACCTTCATTGCTAATGTAATGATAGGCAAGGGCTGTAGTTTTTCTAAAAATGTCAATCATCTGGGGGGGGAATACGTTTTCAGTACAGACTACACATGAGAATCTCTGGGGAGCCATAAAAAATTCATGTGCCCAGGCCTGAACCCAAACCAATTAGGTCAGAATTGCTGCAGGTTAGGCCCAGACACTGGTATATTTTAAAAGCTTCCCAAGAAATTCTAAACTCTTATTTATACTGGATTTTGAACTTGTTTGGTAGGAGTAATGGGTTTGTACCAATTCATGCTTTGTATCTTTTTTGACTCTCCTTATGGACAGTGGCACACACTTGAAGTCGTCTGGCTGGAAAAATTGATCTCAATCCTGGAAAAATGGAACAGAAAATACTGGCTGGTCCAAGGGGTGACCTAGAGTCTCTAGGATCCTATACTCTAGCCCATGATTCTCAAATTTTAGCATTTATCAGAATCACCTACAGGGCTTATTAAAACACATACTGCTGGGCCTTACCTTCTAGGTTTCTGATCTAGAAACCTGAGAATTTGTATTTCTAATAGTTTCCCAGTTGATACTGATGCTGCTGGTCCAGGGACAACCCAACCCAGCAGAAGGACCCAGGGAATATGTTACCTTTTGCTTTGTTTCTTACACTCTTTTAAGGCATTATGGAAATTTCAGCCATCTCTATTAAGTGATACTCGTTGACTTTCTGGGTCTCTGCTTCCTGGAACATTTCTGTATTTTACTGCAGATTATGGAGCCCTTTGGGAAGTAGAATGTCACCTCTCCTTTGGCCTGTGCCTAATCCTTTACCTCTCATCCTCATAGTTCAAGAGCCGCAAAGAAGACCGAGAGAGGAAAGGCTCCATCCCATTCCACCACACAGGGAAGAGGAGGCCTCGAAGAATGGGAGTGCCATTCCTACTTCACGAGGACCACCTGGATGTGTCCCCCACCAGAAGCACATTCTCCTTCGGAAGTTTCTCTGGGCTTGGAGAAGACAGGCGAGGCATTGAAAAAGGAGGCTGGCAAACCACCATTTTAGGTGACAACAAGGACTTTTCAAAGTAGGGCAGAACTTGAGTGACCTGTTTAGAAATCTGGATCTAGGGCTCCGGGGCAAATCTGCATCTTTCTTGAACAGTTTAGTCAAGAAATGTGGGCCCAGATGCTAGCTTCTAGTACCAAAGGAATGCAGATAATTTAATTAAAAATGGAAGAACCCTGTAATTAGGCAGGTAATGGCCCTATTTCTTAAGGACTCTAGATGTGGAAATGTGGCCTTAAATGATCTTGTGCATTAGCTTTCATTGTGAATCCAAAGGCAGACTTTAATTTGGATATTAGAAAAGGAAGATGTAAAGAAAAGAAAAAGAAGCCTTTTTTTTCCTTTCTGGATGGCATATTAAGAAAGCCAGCTTAAAATCAAGAAACTGGCAGCTAACTGGGATTCCATATATGGTTTTTGACATTTGGCTTAGATTGGGGCTGATCTTTTTTTTTTTTTTTAAGATTTTATTTATTCATTTGAGACACAGAGATACAGAGAGAGAGAGAGAGCATGAGCAGGGAGAGAGGCAGAGGGAGAGGGAGAAGCAAGCTCCCCGCTGAGCCAGGAGCCCGACATGGGGCTCAATCCCAGGACCCTGGGATCATGACCTGAGCCGAAGGCAGACACTTAAACATCTGAGCCACCCAGGCACCCCAGATTGGGGCTGATCTTATAACAGGCAGCTTCATCCATCATCTTGACCCTGACTATTCCGAGAATAAATCCAATGCCTGCTACTTGGCTGTGCCTCATGCACTTCCTAATGACCCTTTACTCTCCCTGCCGTCCTTTGGAAAGACAACATCTCAGCAGAGATTCTTTCATTTTTAAACCTTGTGGTGTTCTTGTCCATCTCAGGGAAATTTACCCGGCGGGGCAGTTCAGATGCAGCCACAGAGATGGAGAGCTTGAGTGCCAGGCACTCACACTCCCACCACACCCTGGTGAGTGACCTGCCAGATCACTCCAACAGCCACGGAGAAAACACTGTCAAGGAAGGTGGGTCGGAGGCTGCACCTGCAGGCGGGAGTTCAGGTTCCTTTTCCTGTTTCTACTCCATGTTCCATCTTCATTGCAATCTGGCTCCTTGTACTTTTTGAAAACTTGCATTCATGTATTACATTGCTGGGTAATTTACTTGTGAGCCATTCTTGGGATTTTCTTAGTAGCAAAAGCTATTTGATGGCACACTGCAAACACCGTACCTCTCAGAGGTGAAGCAAGCCATTCATCTTTGTTTTCAAAAGGTCATAGACCCACGGGGCTAGAAGAGACTTGGAAGACAGTTACATTCAGTACTTTGGTCCCCTGTATGATGTCCCTTGAAAGGGCTTGTCCACCTTCAATGGGAGGAAAGTCACTGCCTTCCAGGGCTCTGGATTCTTTTTTCAGACAGCTGCTATTTCAAATAAGTGCCTTATATGCTTTATGTGGAGAAAACATGTGTGTCTGGGTGGAATCTGAAATGGGCTCTTATTCTGTACTCTTAACCTATGGGTAGAAATCTAAGCCCTCTTTTCTCTGGAGTATGTTTCAAGTATTTGATGATATCAGTTAGTTACCAACACAAATTTATGTTCCATTACTCTTGAACAAAGGAGAAAAAAAGTCCCCCTTATTTGCTGTTGCTTAAATATGCTAGATAAAACCAAATATTTTACCAGCCACAAACTAGTGGGGAAATACTTCAACTAAACCAGTTGCTAAAATAATTAGCAAATCCTGAATATGCATAGATCCTACTGTATCAGTAGGATCTGCCATTTAAGACTGGGTAAAATCCACCTGTTAAAGTTAAACTCTAGCCTGGGTCTTAAGGAAGCCAGTTGGAATTCACAATTTCTATAATCTTCATTATTTACCAGATGTTACATGGCCTTGATGCTTGAGGCAATTCCGTGTGAATTGAGAATAACTTTGAGACTACAAGTCAAACATCACCTCAGCTGTGATTGTGGTCAGGAGAGTGTAACTGTCTGACACGATGTCGCTAGCTAATATGGGGAAAATTAAGACATTGCTTTCTTTTTATTAGTGCGATCCCAGATCTCCACAATCACGGTTGCAACCTTCAACACTACCCTGGCATCGTTCAACGTAGGCTACGCAGACTTTTTCAGTGAGCATATGAGGAAGCTCTGCAACCAGGTGCCTATCCCGGAGATGCCACATGAACCCCTGGCATGTGCGAACCTGCCCCGAAGCCTCACAGACTCCTGCATAAACTACAGCTACTTAGAGGACACGGAACATATTGATGGGACCAATAACTTTGTCCACAAGAATGGCATGCTAGATCTTTCGGTAAGAAGCAAGAATTTCTCTTACCAAAGCATGGAAGATAATGACTGTTTGATCTAGTGTTTATACTGCTATAAAATGGGCATATAGATTCTTAGCAATGTTGAACCTTAAAATGAAAAGGCTACCCATATAAAAAATTTCACGAATGTGTCAACCATCACAGAGGCACCTTTCCCTTTTTATTTTTTTTTCAAGCATTACATTAGATGTGATCTGATCTCAGAATATTTTTATAATCCAAAAACATTAGCAAATCCTGGATATGCATATATAAAATATACATAAATGTATATGTGCTAAGTCCCTTTTTTCTAGAATAAGGGTAAAAAGTTCTCAGTTTATTTTCTTTCATTGTATAAGCAACATGACTGCAAACCTCCTGGGTAGCAAAGGGAAAATGAATAGAAGCCCATTAAAAGATTTAAACTTGCCTTCTCAAGAATGCCTGTCTTGACTATAGTTATTAGCAAATGAAAGGGTTGTTATAGTTTACAATTATAGTTCACAAAATTTTTTATTTCACAGTAGAAAACGGGCTCAGCAAATAATTTAAAATATTAAAATCAATGAAAGGACATAATTTAAACATGCAAATATTTTGTATTTAAAATTGAAGTGTAAATAATGATACAATTGTGAATGCCTAAATGTTCCTCTATTATGTGGATATGGAAATCATTGTTCTTTATCCATTATTGACAGACAGTGAAAGGCAGAGGAGTAAAGCACTTTGATTTAAAAAATCAGTTGAACAGGTTTCCGTTTGAATGAAAAATTATGGTCCCATTAATTCACTGTTCTTCAGTATCCCTATTAACTGTCTGTATTATGGCAAGTTTTAGAATACTTAAGTGAGATAATACACAGATACATTTTTTTCACACATACATTTTAAGTCTTTGGGTGACTTATACTCTATGTTAAGCACATACACAAGGTCCCAGTGCAATTTAAATAGGCACACTTGAAAATTACCTGAATTATTTATGCTTAAGTACACAGAACAGCCTAAAGGAAATGGATTAAACAGAATAACCAAATCTATGTAGGAAGAGGTAGTTCAGGCAAATTAATCACCCTCTGTTTGTCTTTGTCTTCTCCCCACCCCCAGGTGGTTCTGAAGGCTGTTTATCTTGTCCTGAATCATGACATCAGTTCTCGCATCTGTGATGTGGCACTAAACATTGTTGAATGCTTGCTTCAACTTGGTGTGGTGCCTTGTGTAGAAAAGAACAGAAAGAAGAGTGAAAACAAGGAAAATGAGACTATGGAAAAAAGAGCCAGTGAGGGGACCTTCCAGTTCAAAGGAAGTTCACCCTGTGGATTCGGGGGCCCTTCGGTTAGTGGAGCTGGAGATGGTGGAGGAGAAGAAGGAGGAGGTGGAGATGGAGGAGGTGGAGGAGGTGATGGAGGAGGAGGTGGAGGAGGCGGAGGTGGACCTTATGAGAAGAATGATAAGAACCAAGAGAAGGTATGACTGAGCCACCTTCTGTGTTCTCATGAAATGTTGCCCCTAATTTCTTTCTGGTGCCTGCTTGCTAGGAATTTGTTGACTCAGAAACACAACTAGTCACTAAAGAAAGTCATGAGCCTAGAAATCTCTTCAGTGGGTTCTCCCCAGGCATTAGTAGAAACGGTTAGATGAAACCATATTCTCAATTCAAAAACCATTGACATTCAAGCAGTGTTAAAGTTAATTTCCTGGTCATGTTATTTCTTCAGGGTAGTATCTCAGTTACACTACATTACCATCACTCTCAGTCTGCCAAGAATAGCCTCTTTCTCAGGATTTTCAGGGTCTGACCAAATTGAGCAATGTTTTCTTCTCAGAGTGTCATAACAAAATACCATAGATTGGGTGGATTAAACAACAGAAATTCGCTTCTCACATTTCTGGAGGCTGGGAAGTCCAAGATGAAGGTGCCAGCGAGGCTTCTGAAGCTTCTTCTTTTGGGTTGTAGGTGGCTGCCATCTTGCTGTGTGCTCACATGGCCTCTTTTTTCTGTATACACACACACACACACACACACACGGAAGGGGAGAGAGAGTTCTCTAGGTGTGTCTTTTCATAAGGATACTGATCTTATCAGACTAGGGCCCCACTCTCATGACCTCATCTAATCCTAATTACCTCCCAAAGGCCATACATTCAAACACCATCACATTGGAGGTTAAGGCTTCAAAATATGAATTTGGGGGAAACATATTCAGTCCATAACAAGCAGTGTAATTTTTCCTCCAGATAATGTTTTTTCTCTTGATCTAAGGAACACATTTTTGGGCAGCCAATTTCAATCACTACTGAGGAAAGGGAAGAATTTTGTTCAGTTAATTGGTTGGTTTATTGCTGTTGCTTTCAAAGACTAGGATTGGTGCCCTCATGTTTCAGTGTTTCACATCTTATTTTTAGCTTTCTTATTATTGATTATTCCTGAATTTAATTCCCTTTGCCTTGGCAACACCTCATTTATGATCTCTGCACTTAATGCCAAAAATTAGTTTTTTCCTTTAATTTGGGTTTTAAATAAGAATTACCATAGCTTGGGGCTCCTGGGTGGCTCAGTCAGCTAAGCATCCTATTCTTAATTTCATCAGGTCTTGATCTCCAGGTTGTGAATTCAAGCCCTGCATTAGGCCCCACGGTGCCACAGTGGGCATGGATCCTACTTTAAAAAAAAAGAAAAGAAAAAAGAACTATCATAGCTTAAATTCACATAACTTACACTGATTTCAGTTCAGGGCTTTTGTTGGAAAATGCTGTTTACAAGTTGAAATTAACAGAAGATTTGAATCTCTAACAGGTCATGATGTACACATCAGGTCAAGTGTTTACACGTGTAAGATGACACTGTACAGAGTTCTACGATCTACATATTTATCTAAACTATGAATTGTCCATCTTAATAAGTGTTGTGGTGCTCCTTCCTCTTATAATTTCCTCTCCATCTCTTTCTAGTCCTACTTGATCCATTTTTAATGTGCATTTATCATCTGTGTTTCTTCATCTCATTGTCTACTATCTTCCTAATATTTTGGGTCTCTGATCCAAATATTCTTTCCCAATATTTGTGGGTTCCTGAATCCTTTCTTGAAGAATTTTCTTCCTCTGCCTTAATCATAAATGTATATATTCCAATTCTTTTTTTTTAAAGATTTTATTTATTTATTTGTCAGAGAGAGAGAGAGAGAGAGCACAAGCAGGGGGAACAGTGGGCAAAGGGAGAAGCAGCTCCCCGTTGAGCAGGGAGCCCAGATGAGGGACTTGATCCCAGGACTCTGGGATCATGACCTGAGCCAAAGGCAGACGCTTAACCAGCTGAGCCACCTAGGCATCCCGAGTGTATTTTCCAATTCTGACAGTATCTTCCAGTACTTAAGGTTCCTAACTTCTTACCTCCTCATACATCGCTGAGGATAATCCAAAAATCCTCAGAATTTACTCTTACTAAATTTCCATGTTTTATCTACCAACCTAAGCTGGCTACTCAAAGAAATAATAGATGGTATTATATCCATTATAATATTCAAGGGAAAACAGAAAGAAAAAAATAAGAGTTGTGAAATTTTGATAGGTTTTTATTAGTAAAGCTTAGATATTCCAACTAAATTAAAGAGGGCTTTGTCATGTATTCTAAGAATTTCGGAGGTTCATTATTAGTATTGTATTTTTATTTTTAGTTCTAAAATTTTATCCAATTGGTATTTGCATATGATTTCTTATTGTTGGCCTGCAAGTCTCTTGCCTATTTAAATTATAATTATTATACTAGAAAATATAACCATTATTTTGACTGAAGTTATCACTCTTAATTAGATGGAATTTCTTGAAGTCAGATTATGTGGTCTCCAAAACAGCAACCAAGATATCAATGTTTTATAGTTAGTTCTGAAAAATAATATTTTTTGTAAGACAAAGAATTAAATAAAACCTAACCATAGGTTAAGTGCATGTATTTGTGATTCATACAGGTCTGTTCTGCCCAAAATCTCTGTTATTTTCAGTGAAATCAAGAGAGTTTATCTAATTTTACAACCTAGTAATACCAGAAGCATCGGGAATTTATTCAGAAAGGAAGATCTAATTTCTATTTCTATAGATGCTACTAATTAATACTGAGAGCTTGAAATGTTATTTAATATCTGTCCTGATTTCTGCCTGTAGCTTGGTACATTTTTCTGAATGTCTCCTATTAGAGGAAACTAAATCCTAAGGACATCTGAAGGTGTAAAGAAAATCAAACCTGAATGGATATTTACCAAAAGCTTTTGGAGCTAGGAATTTTTTTTTTTAAAGGAACATATAGTAATATAAAAATGGACATAAGCCAATCCTCCAAATCAGGCCCTACCCAGGGTGAACTTTTCTGAGGCGCTACTTACTGCCTTTGGCTGTGCAGTCTGTGCACCATACAAGGGCTCATGGCTAAGGCAGGGCCAAGAAGGACTGAAACCCAGTCCAAGCTCCGCTCACTTCGCTGTTCAACCAAGTGCTGCATCTACTAAAAGGACTCACCTTTTTCTAACTCATCCACCCACAGGAGTGCATTTTCCAATTTGCACAAAGTTGCCTCAAAGGAGAGCAGTGTCCCACACCTAGAAATAATAATTAACATTTGTTTTGCTATTATTGTATGTCTTACGTGTTTTGACTCATGTTAGCCTCACTGCTGTATGATATAGGTATTATTATGATTCCCATTTCGTAGGACATGGAGTGGTTAAGTGGCTGGCCCAAGGTTATGGAGCTAAGATTTGAATCCAAACTAAAACATTTCTGAATTGGTGTATATATAATAAATAAGTAAATAAATGTTTATTGGTAAGTCTGAGTCTTTCATTTGCAACCATTCAATCTATAGAGTTCCCAGGAAACAGACTCAGATGTGGAGGTGTGTGTGCAGGAAGTTTCCTGGGGTGTCCTCTCAGGATCAACATCTATGAGGTGTAAAAGAAGCAGGATGAGATAGAGGGAGCAGTTGAACTGCAACTTGTTGTAACAGAGACCTCAGCCCATCACACAGGGAGCTCTAAAGCGAGGATGACTCTTCAAAGTAATCTCCAAGTGGAGGAAGGGAGCCTACCTTTATACCCCCCACCCTCATTATGCCTTTGACTGGTCATTGGAGGCAGACTGCTCCCAAGAAGAGCATTAACCGTAGGTGAGGCAGCTCTCCTTTAGCTAAGAACAATGGCAGGATAGGATCTCCCTAGAGAGCTGTCAGCCAGCAACACTTCCAGGCTCAGAGAATGTTCAGTTCTGCATGGAGCATCTCAGCACTGCATCCACTGCATGAGCCTGTAGATTAGAAAAGGAGGACCAACTGCATAACTTTAGGGGAGTGGAGTCTACCCCATCATATTATGGATGATGTCTAGATAACTCCATCTCTTTCATAACCTACCCACATTGGAGTACTTTCAGTGTGTGACCTCATCGTTTGCATAGCCACCTGATCCACATGACAATGGAAAACCCTTCACCATTTACAGAACAATGCTTATCCATTATTTCCTTTGTTCTGCACAGTAAACCGATGTAGAAAGGGAAATTATTAGGATCCTTCTGCCTCTTTGGAGATAATTCACAGAAGTTTTCTGGAAGCTGCGTCCTCCACTAACAACAAGGATTAAATGGGGCAAAAGAGATATGATAACCATTCTCATTATTCGTCTCAGGAGGGCTTCCTATTTACCCTCAAAGGAAGAAACAAGCTGAATGTTGACAAATTTCTTTATATTCTCACTTTGCTGGTGTGTGAGTATTACAATACAGTGAAAATATAAAATCAGAAAGTCCCTTAAAAATGTCAGAAGTTGCCATGTGATTTCAAAGTTCCAGACTTTGATCAGTTCCAGAAATTTAGCAATAATCATTGCCTGGTGGTACTATCAGAAGCCTGATAATGAGGGTAGCTTCTGGGAAAATCTATTTGCCTTCATCACTGATAGTCCCCATTATCTCTCTAGGTGGTTCTGATAGTCTGCCAAGGATACAGAAACATGTTTTCTAATCAAGAGGTCTACAGTCATATCCTTTAGCACTAGAGGGTGATCAAAATGCACATTTTTCTTTCTTTTAAAAGGCATTCTGGATTTTAGAAAAGTTAACTTGCTTGTTGAGGCCTTGACAATTCTGTTTTTCAAGTTGTACGTGCTCACCATAAAACATATAAAACTTGGTTTAATCACAGAATGGAATGTCAGTACCAAAAGGGCTTTGTAACTTTTCTAGGATGAAAGTACACCTGTAAGCAACCATAGGCTTGCTCTTACCATGCTCATCAAAATAGTGAAGTCTTTGGGATGTGCCTATGGTTGTGGAGAAGGACATCGAGGGCTCTCTGGAGATCGTCTGAGACACCAGGTATTCCGAGAGAATGTAAGAGAATTACAGTAGATTCCATTTCCTCTCCCTCTTCCCTGCCTCCAATTTAGGAATGAGTCCTTTGACAATGAGGGTCAGTGTTCCCTGAAAAATATTGTATTTCACAGGGATGATTAATGCTGATTCAGAGTGGGAAGATTCCCACAACATATCTCAAGACCTCAAAAACCCAGGCCTAGGAAAGCTTAATTGGGAAAACGCTTCTGCCTTCTGCCTAGGGCAGGCCAACTCCCAGCTGGTGAAAGGGTGTATAATTGGAATGTGTGAATTAGAGTTTGAAAGACCTTTGCAAAGATGAATATATTTAACAAGCCTCTGATGGGCTGTGACAAATGACTTTTTAATCATCTGCCTGGGTACTATAGAAACATATTTTATATTAAAGAATGGGGTCAAAGTTTAGGACTTAGTTTGTCATTCTTACATAGACATGGAAAATGGCCCTTATTGGGACAAAACAGGACTATAAAAGTAGCCCGTTACTTTCTGGCTGCTTTGTTTGAGAATGAACCTTGACTCCTATGTATTTGAGATCACGTCCCTTTGAACTGTGTGAAACTTGAAACTCTGCGCTTGGGCTTGCAAAACATAATTCTGTCATGGAACATGGTCTTATTCCAGCTCATTTTCATTTGCCTCAGCTGATTGCTACTTTTCCCTTCACTCTTGAGCAATAACCCACCTCCATTGCAAGTCCAAGCTGGGACAGTTGCCTCATACATACATTTGAATTGAAATCCTGAAAATAAGGGTTTTATGCAAATTTGAGTCCAGGAAACCCTTTGGCATATGATGGCAGAGTTTTAGGATCATGTCAACATCTAATGCCAACCCATTTTTTCTTGGTATTAGTTTTTGTCATGAAATGTTCACACAGTACTAGCATGCTGGGTTTCTTTATTAATTTCTCATCTATCCATCTATCCATCTATCCATCCTTGTCTCTTTCTTTTATACTCTTTATGTTGTATTATATTCATAGATTGTTTGTATGGGGGGTTATATTCACAGTAATTAACTTATAAATTATGAAGCGTGACCACTTTGACCAAGATCTAGATTTTGAGGCCCAAAATTTAAAAATCAAAATAATAAGGCAATAGAAAGCTGACATTGGCCCTATCTTTGAGCATGTGTATGTGATCTTTATTGTTTGATTTTTAATTCTATCACAGTATGAATAAATGCCTTCATGGCAAAAACATTATCACTCCTCATACAGAAGACCAATTCCATGAAATGACACATTAAATATAATAAGTGTCATGCTTTAGTTGGAGGTATAAACTGACTCTGACACCAGATCCTGTCTTTCTAGACTTGGAGAAAATAGGACTGGTTGGATCAGAAGCCACTTGAGAGACCATTTGCTGCTTAGTAGTCCACCATGCTTTCCTCATGAGACTACTGAACATTTCCTATCAGGCTGTCCAGACAGTTTTTTACCTGCCTTCTCAGCTTTCCTGACTTACAGGGCAGCTCTTCCATTCTCTTGTAGCCCAGTTTAATACTCATCATAGGGATTATATTTGCCTCCCCTTGCTCAGCAAACACATTGTCCAAGAGATACAAAGTTGAGACATTATCCCTGGGAAAGTCTAATTCAAGAAGCTGGGTCTTCACAAATTTCCAAAACATTGAATTTTCAGAAGTTACTTAACTTTTAAGATGTTAAGAATATTTCTTACTTCCACCAGATCAAGGCCTCTATACTTGGAAGGAAGGAAGGAAGGAAGGAAGGAAGGAAGGAAGGAAGGAAGGA
>NC_058405.1:166596706-166656180 GCF_002201575.2 Neomonachus schauinslandi
GGAAGGAAGGAAGGAAGGAAGGAAGGAAGGAAGGAAGGAAGGAAGGAAAAGAGAAAGAGAGAGAAAGAGGGAGGGACGGAGGAAGGAAGGAAGAAATAGAAGATTACTTTAATGACATACATCAAAATGCCTAATAATTCCAACATGTATTTTTTAGGTTAATCATTTGCTGGTGGTCCCAGACTATTGAAAGGGAATTCACTCTGACAGTTTTAGATCTCTTGGAGAAGTTTAGAATATTCATTCAGAATCCAAATACTTAAGCCTCCCTCTAAAGAGTAGATTTGAAGCAATGCTGTCTTCCATGTATTTTGTAGAGAAGATAGGATAATTTGTGCTTCAGGGCTTTCCAACCCAGAATTTTAAAGTGCTTCATAAGTATACCAATAAGATCTTTGCAAATTCTTTATGGATAATGATTAAATACTTCTTCATGCAGGAAATATTGTATGTAAATGCTTTGAAAACATAATTTTATAGCAAGCAGCATTTATTTTGTAAGGGAAAAAAATGAGCTTGCCTAAGATCTAGCAGTGAGTAACCTCTCTGGAATAAAAATACCCAATTTCTCTATATTCTAGGACCTAGTAAAGGGAGAATGAAAACAATTATCAATTCACCTGACTTTGGGATACAGATGGGGGGATTACAGCAAGGTCAAACCAAGAAGTTTATTGCTCGTTCCAAGTTTCAGCCTTTGAAAAATCTTTCTATTTCCTCTCAAATTTTTCCAGAATCTTTCTCTGGCCCTTGATTTGTTGAAGTAGTGATATAACTTAACTTTTCTTCTGGGAAGCCATTAAGGGCCTACCTTGTAAGTTCGAATTCTTAGGGATTGCTTTTTCCAATCTTACGTCTATGATTTTGCCTGGTTGTCCAAAGTTTTCCATCCTCAATTAAAGTGTTCCTCACCCAGTCATCTCCCTTTCCTTGATCCTTAGCCTTTTCCCTCAACCTAGAGTGTTCTCCTGTTATTTCCCCATTTCATTCCTTTGTCACGGACTTCCTTATATCTCTTACACAGAATGTGTCTTCAAGATACCAACTAATCTCTATTCATCCATCATCATAAATTCTTTTTGAAGGTGGGTGGTATCTAAATATGTTTGCCCCAGTCATTGTCTGGATTCTTCGTAGGACTACTGGATCATAAGAGAAATAACCACAATAAAGGGCAAGACTCTGACTCCTAATTTTGGCTCTGCTGTGAACCGTGTCAACTCAGACAAAGTCCTTGACTTCTGTGAGCCTCAGCTTCCTCCACTGTAGTATTGGGAGGCTCATCAAATCACAGAGGTGTGAAAGTTACATGTTGTTATGCACTTACAAGCAAGAAACGCATTTTAAACAGCAAAGCACTGCACACATGTGATTTTTCTCTTCATGGTAGGAGAGGGCTGGGAGGCTTTGAATGACACCAGATAGTATCTGCACATTCTGTCTGTGGCCTTCTGCAGCCAATGACTGCCTTTATTTGTTCTGATGGTGGAATTATTCCCTTTCCCTTTGCCAGATGGCAGAATTATTTGCTGTATCATATGAAATATAATTGTGAGTATTAAGGTCTAGCCAATGGTTTCTTGGTTTTCATATCTATAAGGCCAATTTCTATTAAATATCAAACTTTCACATTCAAATGCAGACACATAAATAAACAAACTAGACCTGCCTTTATTTTATGCTCCCTCCCTGCTTCAAGGATCTTCCCTTCCTGGCCAGATAAGAGGACACTAGATACCCACTTCCTACATCACTCTCACACACACCCCCACCCCCAGCCCAATTAAATCTACTTAAGTTCAAAGTAGCTGAACGTGGGAGTGGCAAACTTCTCATTACACAAAGCCTTTGAGGTTTTCTAAACCTGGATGACCAATTCCAAAACCTGCCTAATTTTTGACACTTTGAGCTTTTTTTCATTAAGATCTTAAAATCTTGATCTTGGTGAAAAGACTGGGTTCCATTGGCACCAGCATTAGACATTAGCCTTGGGTTTTACTTGGAGCAGCCCTTCTCAAATAAAGTCCTTCATACTGCTCAGCTTATCTCTGCCCCTCTCTTGCTCAGACAAGAGGGACTAGCAGGGTTGGCCCGTACCAGTCAGCAGGGATGGATGGAAGCCTTTGCCTTCTGCAGGCTTCTGTCTCAGACTAATGGTATCCCTAGCTTAAGCTGGTACCTGTGACTTTTCACTTTTCTTCCTTCATTGCAGGCCCAGAACTGCCTCACTAAGCTATACAAGCTAGATAAGATGCAGTTCCGACAAACCATGAGGGACTATGTGAACAAGGACTCTCTCAATAATGTAGTGGACTTCTTGCATGCTTTGCTAGGATTTTGTATGGAGCCGGTCACTGACAGTAAGTAGAGCTGTGCCAAGTTCCAGGAGAGATCGCTATGAGGTGAAGCAGGTAGAGTTTCAGAAGTACCCTGAATATGTGGGGATAGAATTTAGAGGGAAAGATGTGTGTGTGTGCGTGTGTGTGTGTGTAATAAAGTATAAATAAGAGAAACTTGCACATCGTCTTTGATGACACATTTTGGAGGCTTTGTGATGACAACTTCCCTCAACAAAGGGGATTTGGTAAAGCTGTGGCATCCTCACTGTTAGCCCGTCAAACCATCAGTCTTGACACTCCTCTCCCTCTCACACGACTTTCTGTTGTATGACAGTTGAGGCAGAAATCAAGAAACAAGGGAGTATATTCATTAGTTCAACAAATATGAAATGAGTACCTATTATGTGCCAGGCACAGTACTTGGAGATTTTTTCACAAAGTAAAACAGGAAAAAAAAGATATTATATAGACATAGTAGTAGCGCAATTTTGATATACACCTACATATACACCTACGTATTTATACTGAATTTTTTTTAAAACAGGCAAATGGATATATAGATAGCCCCACAAACCATTTTATAGCTTCATGGCTTTAAGAAAACCCCACCATAGAGACCTGTGGTATAGGGGGCCAGTGAACACCGATTGCATTCATAATAAACCAAACACCTTCAATTCCACTCGAATGCAAATGCAGTAATGAAATGAAAATGCTGTATGAAGCCTGAGTTGAATAACATATACCTTTTAATTAGAGCCTGGGAAGAAATAACTTCTTAGTATAGCCTTTTATGGTTTGTATGATACATGTATGATAGTTGATTAATTTATAATGAAGATCTATTTGATGAATTTGGAAGCAGTTTCCCTATTTGTATCCCAGGCTTTATTGTTTGGTGATCCCATTAAAAAAATAATTGTTCCTTTATAGAGCCCCTAAAATAATGTATATCATCAAAGATGTTTTAAGCTGAGCATATTACAAATTTTAAAAAATAATAAAGTGAGAATTGTAGTTGAGATACTGCAAGAGAAATTCCTGATTACAAACTATTTTCTCTTTTTTAAGCTATTCGAGATACAAACTACAAGCATAGATCAAAAGATTTCTTTCTATGATATAAAATCTAAGGATAATCCCCTGCCAGCTGACACAGACAGTGAGAGGTTGGTGATAAAGTGTATTACTTCAAGGTGACGAATCCGCCAAGGACTCTTGAGAAGTGGCTCACAGTGAATCAGCCAGCCAAACACACAGGTCCCTATCTGATTAGTTTTGGAGCTACACACACCCTGACCCTGCAATCCATAGGTGGCTCACAGTCATTAGGAATCTTCTGCCACGGCTCCGGAATATCTAATATGTCCCCTACGAAATGCCTGTGGATATGTGAAAAACTGGCATAAAATGCCACCAGAGAGTGACAGCCTCAGTTCACTGGCATTTCACATTTCAGTGAGTCATAAGGAAGTGGCTCTAAGAGAGGTTATAGGTTTTCATTCTCTGAGTGACTACAGAGTCTCTGGGAGCAAGAAGCTGCTGGAAGTTCTATGCAGATCGTGGCAGGACTTGGTCTCCTTTTTTTTGCCAGTGCAAGTGTAATTCCCCCCAACAAGGCCTTTCCCCACCTCTGCCTCCTCCTGCCCCTGGTTGGCCTGGTTCACCTGGTTGGCCCCACCCCTACTTCTGAATGACTGAAGGATTTCCACTGAGAAGCCAGCATTCCTCACCACCAGAAAGGCTGAATCAAATAAATTCTCTCGCCAATGAGGGATTATTTTTGCTAAGATGTATCAGTAGAAACATTCCACAACATGATGAAATATATCCTAGTAAAGACTCTGAGGGAGACTATGAGTTGTTTATCTCCAAGTCTGTGTAAAGATGATTAAACCTAGGGGTATCTTTAATCGTTTGTTTCTGCATTTTGTGTAGCCCTTCACTAATTCCTGGGTGCCATGTACTTCATTACTTCTTTAGCCTGTGTAGCTTAATGGAAACAGTGCCTTTAATTGGTGCCTTTGCATTCCAGACAAGGCTGGGTTTGGAAATAACTTCACCACGGTGGACAACAAATCCACAGCCCAAAACGTGGAAGGCATCATCGTCAGCGCCATGTTTAAATCCCTTATCACACGCTGCGCTTCAACCACGCATGAATTGCACAGCCCTGAGAATCTGGTGAGAAGTTCACCTCTTCTTCCCACAGGAGTTCTTGGTCTCCACTCTAAGACAAGTTCTCGGCCGTGGCCCTGGGAAAGACAAATTGAAGTCTAATATTCTGCACCTTGAAGTTAAAAATCTCTATTTTCCCAAAGTGACCAGTAACTCATGGTGGAGCCTCAGTAGCACATTTCTCCTTGTTACTCATTAAACTACTTGAAAACTGACATATCTTCCTCTTCCACCTCATGGGTTCTGTGGTGGTTGCTGAGATAGTTGCAAGGTACTTCAAGTCCTTAAAGAGAAAGAGGTGCTCGAGCATAGCCTATTAGCTCTTGAAATATTAAAGAATATTGTACCAACAATTTTTGAAACCACACTTACTTTAAAAATTAATGTAAATATGCTGCTGAAATTAGTCTTGTTTTCTTTTATGGAACACCGCAATTTTTTAATTACTCCCTCATAAATGACGGTGTTAATTAAACCACTAAACCCACAAGTAGTGTGGGAGAAGAACCAGGCTATAACAAGGTGGTGTTTAATTGCTGCCAAGGAGATCGTGGTTTGGGATACAAAAAGTAGACTAAGGCTGATGAATCCATATGAAAGATGAATTCAGTTCTCTCTGGGGAGTAAAAGTACATTTCGCTCTCTTACCAATTTGTTACATGTTGGGACTTCTATGTAGGAATCAGCCTATTTATACATATTGACAATATCTGCTAATCTACCTAAATCAAGAAAATCATTTTAAACTATTCTAAACCACTGAGACTATTCACATACCCTGAGATAAACTAAAACCCTAAAGCAAAGGGAATTGAATTTTGCTGACTGCCAAAGCCACCTCAGCAAAGTTCTTGGAGTCTGAGAAAAACATGGGCACCGTCCATGTGTTTAATTTGGTGACAGCAAGAAGTACTTTGACAAGTTGATTATAATATGTGTGAGCACTTACACATTTTAGTCTGCAAAATCAGGTGTAGAAGAAATAACTGTATTTCTTAATTTTATTTAAATCATCTTGGTTTTGACTTGGAACCCCCATTCCACATTCCACCAGAACAGCTGCAAGTTGAACCCCAATATTTTTGGGTTTCTTTACTTCACAGAGTGGTGCAAAGATCCCAAGTCTTTGGTAGGACCTAGGACCCGAGAAGCTCCATGGGTGTCAACCATCTGTCCATACATATCATTTCACGTACTGCTCTCTGCTGGGTGCTTAGGGCTGGGCACTCTGGTGAATTGGAACCCTTGTTTTGGGGGGTCTTGTCCCATCTGTGGGGGAGCTACCAAAGAGTACAATGAGGGCACAAGATCTTTCTGCCCAGAGGACCGAAAAAAACATTCTTTCCATGTTTTCCTCAGTTACTGTTCCTTCTGATTTTTTAAGGGTCGTGGGCATGATTGTTCCAGTGGTCTTAGGTTTTGAAATCCAAAGATACCAAGGTAAGTATTTCTTAGGCTTCTGTGCCTTGCTTTGCCATGAACCTTTCCTAAGGCAAAGAATGCAGAAACTACCTTCTTGAAGAGAAAGGAGGAAATGCTGAGTGAAAAGGTTAATATCTTAAGGAAAAAAGGTCCTATATATATTTTTAAATGTGGATTCATCAATATATTGGTTTTAATAGCCCTGTATCATCTTTAGTTCATAGTCAAGTTCATGTTCAAATGGGCTTCAACATACACATTGTTAAATATGTCCAGCAAAATGCACTCTCCTTGAATATCAGGCTCTGTCAGAAGTGTCTAGAGGACTTAGCATATTTTATCACAGTGATGCAGAAAATTTGGAGAAGCCAAAGAGGGACTGAAATCTCTAGTCTAAACAAACTTCTGATTGCCTTTTTTCTGCAGGCATCTCTTCAGAAGTCATAATAGAGAAAATTAAAGCTTGGGAATCCAGTGGTTTAAAGTGTAAATTGATTTCTTTCTAATGATACAGCCAACTTTCTGAATATGAAGCATGGTAACCATCCTTTTTCATATTAAGGATGACAGGCAAGGTTCTTGGTAATGTTGCCATAGGAACAATGGACAGACCGGGTACCATCCATTTCGTTGTAGTAAAATGTCTTCCTTTTATGATTCTAATGCTGATCTAAGCCTAAGGAATTAATTTCTCCCTCTCTTCCTGTGAAAACTGTTTAGTCACACAACTTTCCCCAAACTTTCCTTCTTGCATCCAAACAGGGGCTGTATTGTGACATCCGTCAGCTGGTCCAATTTATCAAAGAGGCTCATGGGAATGTCTTCAGGAGAGTGGCCCTCAGTGCTTTGCTGGACAGTGCTGAGAAGTTGGCACCAGGGAAAAAGGTGGAGGAGAATGAATCAGAATCTAAGACTGCAGGCAGTAAAAGGTTAGAAACTTGAGCTATAAATATTAGTGTGGCCTTATGTCAGTAGAGTGTAATTTGTTGTAATGTCCATGTGGTTCACAGGATGGTGTGTAACTCTAGTGCAGGGCTGGAGGAACTGTCTTGTATAAATGGTATCACTGGTAATGTAGCAAAACATGTGTTTACTATGAAACAAATCCTGCCTCTCTATAAATCAAAGCGCAGTTCATCTCAGGCTTACATGCACTTGACCTTTATGTCATAGCTCTCAACAATACGGTGAAATGCTGTGTTAGTCTTTTCCATAAATAATTTACATTTTTGTCCAGAGAGGAAAAGCAATTATGGATACCATGTCCTCCTGTTCAGTAAGTAATATTTTAAACATGGCAAAATACAAATTGCTGAGATGTGCCCTATTGTTTTTCCTTCTAGTAAATATAAATTTATTGTATGCCTATTCTATAAAATATGCCACTTAACAAGATTAAAAGAAACTCCTAAACTTAAAATTCTGCTTGTAGTTAATGACTTTGCATTGATGGTGGTATTCTTAGACAATAAGGCAGCTAGGTCATGAATCAAATGGTAGGAAATAAATTTCATACAGTATAGACTCGTGACGACATAGGGTTTGCAAGCAATATATATTGACTGTAACGGGGTGTTTTGCTTTATGAAGTATATGAAGTATTGAGGAGTGGTGTCATGCTCTGTTTGATTGGTGGACTGCACCATTTGCATAGGTCAGAGGTGGGAAGCATTGTGGATAAAGGCCAGGTGTCCTCTGCACCTGAGGAATGTCGCAGCTTCATGTCTGGTCGCCCCTCACAGACTCCAGAGCAGTAAGTAACATTGATTTTCTCTTCAGTGCAGTGGGGCTGAGCACTTCCCACTGTAAGAAATTCAATTTTCCCAACTGCTGTTTGTTTGCTTGTCATTATCTTTGAACTTTGCCTTGCTTCTGCCCTTTACTTTTTCTTCCCAAAGCCACTAATCTCTACAGACCCAAATCATAAATAACCAACCTCATGCCTATGGGAAGCTTCCTTAACAACATTTCCCATTTCCAGTTTCTACCCCACTTCTGCTTTTCGTGCACACTCCTGCAGATAAATCATGAAAACTAGCATGTGTATCAGGTGGGGTGGAGGTGTCATCTACTTTATTGCTTAAAATCACTTATAACTTTTTTTATTTAAATGTATTAATGGCTGTCAATGTGCTCGATGAAGCTTTTCCAAAAATAAGTAAGATAAACTTCTCTTGTGCTCTGATTTAGCTAAAACATAGACTCTACTCCATTTCACCTTGGTCTTCTCCTGAGGTCCATTCCAGTGTTCCCTGAAATCAATCAGTTTATCTCCACTTTTTATAATGGCAAAGTCAAAAGCGTCTTAAAATTAGTACCTCCAGAAAATGAGAGAATTACTATAGACACTAAACATACAGTCTAGTTCTAGGCAAGGCTCATTTGTCTTCATTCTTCTTTTGAGAACTACTTACTCACAAGTGGTGTGATCAGTATCTAAAATAGGAACATCATTCAAGATACACCATTTTACTTCCCCAAACCCTGGTTTACTATGAAACAATTACTTTTCCAGAAATTCTGCAGGTTTTATGGTATACCATAATGTATAGTATATAGTCAAGGAAATCACCGTCATCCAATAAGACCATGGTAATTCACAACAAGCAAGGAAAACCTTCAAAGAACAAAAGCCTGCATAGTTTTTATAGCCCTTCAAAATCTTAGAGACTGTCTCTAAGTACCTGGAGAAAAGTAAAGAGAAGATAAATCAACTCTATGAGTCTAGGGACCATGTGAGTTTTTGCTTACCATTATAGCCCCAATGCTTAGGACTTGACCCCCATAGTAAACACTTAATATCTATTTCAGAAATGAATGAATGAATAACAAGCAATCAATGAAAGGATAGAATTGTGAAATTACCATTAAGTTTTTGTTTCCTTTAACTTCCTTTCTTAAATGTGAGGTTTAAGGAAGTCTTTAAGGACATAGTAAAAAGTCAAACATAAGCTCTAAGGGAAAAAAATTAATGTAAAGGGCAAAGTTCTGTAGCTGAATAGCCACAAGACTAGTTAAAGTCTATACATACAGAGCATGAGCAGAAAAAGGAGAGAGGGCTTTTTTTTCCCCCACAGTAGCACTAGCAACTATTAAGCAAATATGATCAATGAGAATGATCTAATAAGTAAACCGTATTTTAAAAATAAAACCATCTATCTTCATAGGTGATTTCATTTTCTAGATGGCAAAATATTTTCTTTCTCCAGTGTTCTGTAAACACTGTCTGATATCCCAGCATTTAGCATGGGTCTGTTCTTTCTCCTTGAATAAAGATACATGTTTTAATATGCTTCTGCATAAAAATTTCCATTTGGAGGGATGTCATGGAATGTTAAATATAGAGCTTCTCCCTGATCTGAGTGGGCGCAGGAGTTGAGCATGCCAAATACCCTGTTTAGCACTGGAGAAAGGTAGGTGGACAATCCTGGTTCCTCCTTTATCCTCTCTTTCTCCTGCCCTTCCCTCCCCTTCTGGCCCTTCTCTTCTTCTTCCTCCTTAAATAAAAATACACTAATTAAATTTAGAAGCAGTTTCATATGCTCATTTCTCTGAAACTCATTATCAATACACACCATTGGACAAAGCTGATGTAGCATTTTATTGAGATGTTGTCCCACCCAAACCATGTGGTCATATCATCGTTGTGTCCCACGTTCCCTAAAGGTAAGAAACTCACAAATTCATACCATATATGATAAACAGAATGTCCTGGTTTGAAAAAAATAATAAAATGTAGTTAGTACTCTAATGAAATTTTGAGGGAGAAAATCCGAACCTCCATATGAATATCTCCAGAAAATGATTGCCTCACCCAGTACTGTTGAATTTTGGGTAGATTCTGGATTCAATCCCAAAGCTTGTAGGCAAATCATTACCTAAAATTTCATAAACAAATTTCATCACATATTACTGAGTATTTTTTGTGACTTTTCTTTCCAACTTTCTAAAGTAAGATATGTTGCTGAAGTTGACAAATGTAGCAAAACAGAAAAACAAAGAAAAATCATTTTAAAATTGAAATACCATCAACTAGAGATAACCACTGTAAACTTTTGGTGTGCTGGGTACATTTTTGAGCATGTGTACATGCAAGCTCACAGACACATGCTCACATGTGTACTCTGTTTATTTAACATGGTGTTATTCTATTTCATCCATTGATTCTAAGCCTTCTAACTTTGCAACATATCTTCAACATTTCCCGTATCAATCATCTTCTAAAATAGGATTTTGATGACTACAGAATATGACCTCAGATAGAAGTTCTATAATTTAATTATTTCTCTAGAGTTTAAAATTAGATTGCTTCCAGTTTTTCAGTGTTGACCTATAATACCTCAGCGAGCATTTGATCATCTTTTTATTATGTTAGTCATCATATACATGTTAGTATATTTTCCAGTCATTTCCTTGGGATAACTGTCTGGAAATTGGATTTCTCTATCATGGCTATAGGTATTGGTTTTGGATAACACATTACTAAATTACCTTCCAGAAAAGTTGAGTCTTTCTATCTTATCACTGGCAGGATGATGGTAACAAATTGTTTTCTTTTTTCCCCTCTTAATCTTTACCAATTTAATGAGTGAAAATAGGGATCTCATTTCAACTGACCTTCCCCCTCCCTCCCAATTCCTAGTGAGATTAACCTCTGCATATTATGGCCACTTGTCTTTTTCCTCTTGTGGAATGTCCTGGTCAGAAACCCCTTTGGATGTGTTCCCATTTGGCTTATTGAGCTGGACTAATTTTTTTTACTTTTAAACCTTACTTAAGCTTTTTTGCCCTGAGAAAGCTAAATAATCAGGCATGATGAAAATAATTTAGTAAACAGTAGCGGGATGATGCACCCCCTGAGTATGGTTGCATTTCACTTATTCATTTATTCAAATATCATTTGTGAGTTTATTTAGTGCCTAGAATTATACTATGCTGGGGTGGGGGTGGAGAGTGAGATACAGTACTGCACAAGCCTCTGGGAACCTTCAAAAAAAAAGTGAAATATTTAGACATCATAAGTGCTTCTGCTATTATGATTCACACCTGCAGATGAATACCTGCAATAATATTTGGTCTTTTTATTAAAGTTGGAAAAAAATTGATTACCTCTACTTGACAGCTGAGACATGACTGTTTTCAGGAAGACTTCAGAGTCAACCTTGGTCTCACTCCTTCCACTCCCCCTCTGACTCATCCTAAATCCAAGCCCATCCAAGATCATCCTGCATGAATTGCGTAAATGTCATTGGCAGGAAGTTGAAAGAAATTTAAGGAATTTCCCATGTGAGTCAGACATTTAACTCTACCCTCTGCTTGCTTTCAGTGATGAACAAATGCAAGGGGGCAACCTGGGGCGGAAGGATTTCTGGCGCAAGATGTTCAAATCCCAGAGTGCAGCAAGTGATACCAGCAGCCAGTCTGAGCAGGATACTTCAGAATGCACCACTGCCCATTCAGGAACCACCTCTGACCGTCGCACCCGCTCACGGTCCCGCAGAATTTCCCTCCGGAAGAAACTTAAACTCCCCATAGGTAAAAGTATGTCTGTATTTATTTATGGATTCTCTTATTCCCTGCCATGTCCTCAAATCAACTCATAATCCAAACAAAGTGATGCATGGTAGGGTAGAGAAGGGGAAAGCCTTCAAGTCACAAGGCTTAATCTTGCTCATTCATTCATTCATCTTTTTTCAGCAGGTATTTCTCAAACTGCTGCTATGTGCATTTATTGTGTGCAAACACAATGATGCTAGGCATCAGGATTAAATGATGATCAAAATTACACAGTGCCCAACTTTACTGAACTTAAAATTTATTAGGGGTAACAGTCACTAAAGCAGATAATCCTACAACTAAGTGTGGTTGCAAACTGTTAATTTTATGAAGGAAATATATGTTGTGCCATGAAAGCATGCAATGAGGTCTGACCTAAATAGGGAGGAGGAGGCAGAGATCAGAGAAGGCTTCCTGGAGGAAGTGAGATTAAGATCTTCAGGGTACTTAGGGGAAGGAAGAAGGAGAGCTCTCTAAATGGTAGGAATATAATTTGTAAAAGTATTAGGAGGGAAGGAAGTGGAAGAACTGAGATGAAGAGAAGAGTGTGTGCACGACTATGACAGAGCAATGGGGACTTGAGCTTGTGAACCTTGCAGGTAAGGTTGGCTCTTCATCCTACAGCCCTACAGAGCCCAAGTGGGATGTTGAGCAAGCGGGTTAGCTTTTTCTAAAAGATCACTGCATGGACAACATACTGGAGGGAGCACAAGTGGTTAAGTGAGACCAGATAGAAAGCTGTCTAGTAGTCCAGGCATAAGTAATGGAAACTTGGACTGGGTGGTGACCATGTACAGGGAAGTGGACAGATTTGAGAAATACTTAGGAGGTAAAATCAACAGGACTTATTGGAAGATGTGTGAAGTGTCAAGGAGAACAGGATGGATTGTGGTTTTATTCACCAAAGAGGCCCAAATTCTTTTTGTAGTGGCCTTATTCAGTCTTGTCATTTTATAATCCAACACTGAATATTCAAATCATGTACATTTTGAAAACCATTTGTTTTCACTTCAATTTACATCAAGCCAAATAACTTTCATTGCTTGTTGAGCACATGCTGACATTTCTGTTTAATTCATTTGGGAGAAAATGCTATACTGGTCTAACTTTTAAAAAATTATTAAATAGGAAACTGGCTGAAGCGGTCCTCCCTCTCGGGCTTAGCAGATGGCGTGGAGGACCTTCTGGACATCAGCTCTGTGGACCGCCTGTCTTTCATCAGGCAAAGCTCCAAGGTAAACAGGACATCACTTATGTAAGAGAACATTGGAGTCGCTGATAGAAGAATTTCAGGACCAAGAAATGCTAAACACCTGGAGGAGCCAAATAAGAAAGAGTTGAAGAAACTGTCTTCAAATTGAACAAAGTTTAGAAACTTAAATGACCAATGAGAACTAAGATATCCAAGTAGTAGGCTATTATGGAAAGGAAAAAAAGAGTAACAAAAAATTTACATAAAATTATAATGCAGATCTAGAGATGTAAATAGGTATTATTTCCCAGCTATTTTAATATTTTAACTTTATTTTTATTATTATTTTTAATTCCAGTATAATTAACGGACAGTGTCATATTGGTTTCAGGTATACAATATAGTCATTCAACAATTCAGTGCTCATCATGATAAGTGTACTATTAATCCCCATTACTTTTCTCACCCATCCCACCTCCCATTGCCCCTCTAGTAACCACCAGTTAGTTCTCTATAGTTAAGAGTCTGTTATTTTGTTTCTTTTTGTTGTTGTTTTGTTTTTTAAATTCCACGAGTGAAATCATTTGATATTTGTCTTTCCCTGACTGACTTATTTCATGTAGCATTATACCCTCTAGATCCATCCATGTTGTTACAAATGGGTTTCCACTCTCACTACTTTTATTTAACATAGTACTGGAAATCCTAGCCACAGCAATCAGACAAGAAAAAGAAATGAAAGGCATCCAAATTGGTATTTCCCAACTATTTTTAGCTTTTAACATACATGTGAAATTCCTGACATCTCAAGCTCCTACCCAAGGATGCAGTAATTTTCTAATGATCCTCTTTATATATTAAAACACACACACTTCATCCTCTTTCTATTACTTTTGTGACTATCTGAACTATTCTCCCTATTGAAAAGGATAAAGAAATTCAGGAGGATTTTTCCCACTAAGTGCTTCTTCATAATACTGTTAAGCATTGTAGCAGCATACTATTTGGAAAAGGTAATGATTCTCAGTGAAATCCATTTCCTACAAGAGCCTTTCCTATGCATGATCCATGTCCTGGTCACTATAATTTCCAGCATATGGTAAGAGTTATATTTCTTTATATCCAAATCATTTGCTTATATTCTTTCTGCTTTGAATCTCACTAAAACCAGTTTTCTTCTATCTGTTTTAATAGTAATATTTTGAAATTATAAAAAGACTATATCAACCTTATGACATTTAGAAAATATAATTCCTCCTTCACATCCTTTTTACTAAAAAATTGGCCAAATATTGAGAGTATGTGAGGCCCATAGCTTCCTTACTTGCTGAAAATTTTAAGTACTCTTGGCCTAAGAGCAAGATCAAGAGCACATTTAAATTCTTAGGAAAAAAACCAAAGATGTTATTTCACTTTAATTATAGGGTACTTTATGAATTAATTTATACTGGTTTTTCTTTTTTTTCATAAAGATTTGAAATCTTCTATTTGGCTGTCTTTCAGTTTGGTCTCATTCTCAACTGCGGTGTTTTTTGTGAAGAATGAATATGGCTTGCTGTTCATGAATTTGAGTTTGGATTTTTTCAGAATTAAACTCTAAGAACATCTCATTTAGTCACTGAATTATTTTAATGATGCCTGATTATTTACTTTCAATCTATGACTGGATTCTCTTTCAAATTAGTTATAAGTCATGTCTTTTTTGGTATATAGGAATGAACCATAGTGACTGACTAACCAGATGTGGAAATCAGAAGAACTAAAGTAATCTTCATATTCTAAATAACATTTTTCAAGGCAAGTGTTTGTATAAACACAAAGAATTGTCTTTTTTTCTCAGGTCAAATTTACCAGTGCAGTGAAGCTTTCTGAAGGTGGGCCAGGGAGTGGAATGGAAAACGGAAGAGATGAAGAGGAGAATTTCTTCAAGCGTCTTGGTAAATGTCATGCAGCCTAAGAATTACATCCAATTTTCATCACATAGAACAAAAATTTGATTGGATAAAATGATCCATTTTCTATTTTCATTGATTTCCTATTCATTTCTTTCTCATGTGTGTGTTGTATTACTATATATAGCTTCTCAATTTTTATCAATTTGGTTCACAGCCCTACTGTGTTCCTCATTCCATAGTGGACATTAGGTTTACAAAGAAGAGTAAGAGACAGCCTCTTCTTCAGCTCTCTGTCCTTTATTAAAATCTAAGAGCTTTAAAGAACCTTCATATTTCCATCTACCTATCTACTTAGGAATTCTGCACATTATATCTCTGAGAGGTGGCCAGCCACCCTCTGAACACTTCCACCAAAGGGGAGTCTATTACTTCACAAAGCAACCTGTTCCAGAACTAGACAGTTTTAATTGTTAGAAGGTCTTTTCTTATATCCTGAAAATATATTCATCCATAAATTTGATTCAGTGGGCCCAGTTATGATATCTGTGGCTACACACACACACACACATAATGCTAGTTTTGCCTTTTATCTATTTCATATTCTCTCTTTTGATCTCACTTCTGCTGGTTAAACATTATTGATTCCTATTTTTTCCCCTTACATGGAAGAGTCTCTAGACCCATCACCATCCGGATTCCATTTTACTATATATTCTAACTAGATGATATACTTTACAAAATGTGGAGCTTCAGATGGAATGCAATGCATCATATTTGACTTTAATCAGTGTGATAAATAGTGTAACTATTAAGCTCCAGGGATATAGCAAGTGTATGAACATAATTTAAGGTTGCATTATCAAGTTTTACATCCCATAGTTGGCTTGTACTGAATTTGGATTAACTTTTGCTAACTCACCTCCACATGAATGAATATCATGCTATATTTTGGTATAGCCATTATTAATTCTTCATCTCAAAATAAATAAAATTTATTGTTTCATTAACTTGGGAGGTGGTTAAGTCACATGCCCAGGAAAGAAATTAAGAGACAGAACACAAACCAAGTTGAATTTGGAACCTTTTCTTCTTTGCAATTGTGCTATAAAGATTCATCTGCAGAGACATACACATTCCCTGTTTTCATCCAAACTGTTGCTATTATTACTGACCAGGACAAATACAAAGATATAACTCTTATGACGCTTCTAGTTGACTTTTATTAATTAACAATTTGTGGGTATGATTTTTCAGCCAACAATATACTTAATTTAATAGCAATTAACAAACATTTCTCATTTCATTATAAAAACATCAGATTTTACCAAAAAATATCTCATTTCACTATAACTCTAAAGGAAATATGCAGCTTAGTTCAATACAGTGTATTCTTCATGAAACCACAGTGATTCCTACGATTACTTCTGGTTTTTAAAAAAGTTCCTGTTTATCTAATCTCTTACAGAATTTGGCTAGGGCATACATCAAACTTCTTAGTCTGTGGCTTTAAGAATCTTCCTAACAAACAGGACCTTTGTCATTTTCAGTCCTTTTGGAGTCTTTTCACTCCTCATGATATTTCAGAGAAGATACACCTAGCATTCAGAACCATCAGTATTATAAGTAGATTTTTGTGGTCTTTTTTGTTTGTTTGTTGTTTTTTGTTTTGAGAATGAAGTATGAAGATAAAGAGTGTTCTCCAGGTATGTGCCGTGTTAGTTGAATGTCATTTGACTAGTACTGTGATTACCTCTGTAAGTTCGTTCTGTACACTGGAGTGTAATTTCATGGAACTGAGAATTAACTTAGGGTAGGGGCTCTCACATTTGATGCCTCCTTAACGAAGCTTTTCTGTACTTACATGTTTGTGAATTTTTCTCATTGGTGGAAAGGATGAAAGCATAATTCAGTTGTTTACCTTCCTTCTGATTCCCTTACATCCCCTTCTTCAAGTAGGCCAATATCTTTAGTCTAGTTCCAAACATGTTATCATTAGCATTCTCAAAGACCTTTTTTATTCTAGATTTTTTTACCACCATTCTTGCATATTTCAGCCATTGTTTTACATATTCTTTATATTTCATTCACAAATAGGAGAGACTTGATAAAGAACCTTGATAGAGTCTGATTCTGGGATCAGTTTGTGTCAGCAAACCTGAAATAATATAGTCTCTTTCTGTGTATCCAGAAGACAAAACTATAAAATCTAAGACTGATATCTAGAATTTCATGTGCTTTTGACTGGCAAGAGAAGATAGCTTGCATATCACCATCATTCTTTGCCCATGTTCTCTGGTTTATTAAAAATTTTGAAAGGTATTTTGAGATAGTTCCTTTGAAATCTCTTGCAGTAGCTAGGTATCCTCAGCTATTCTAAAAAACTGAAAAAACCATTATCTTAGTACATTGTAATTTACAACTACTGCCTTTGGCCATGTGAACATCTCTATCTCTGGGACTGCTTTGCCTTTTCTCCCTCTTTCCTTCTCTCCCTCTCCCTTCCTCTCTCTCTCCCTCCATCTCTCTCCCTCTCTCTCCCCCTTTCTCTGTCTCTCTCTCTCTCTCTAATCCATATGTATAAATGATTCCTGTGTATCCATTATAGATGTATTGTCCTTTTCTTTCTCAATTATTTTAATTTAATTATATATTTCTCTGTCTCTTTAAAGTTGTTAAGGAAAACAAACATCAAGCATTCTTACCTTCAATCTAAATGTAGTACTCAAACTTCACTGAGTTAAGATCAAATGCAATAACCAATAGAATTTCTTTAAAATCTAAAAAATTATTCAACAAATGAAAAATACATCTGCTGAACATTTAACAGAACTGTAATTGCATTTGTAATCAGCTGTCTTTTTCTTTTATGTTTTTATATTCACTAAGAATATTTCATTTTAGAAATAATATTATCTTTGAGAGAAGATATTTTATTAAACCAGTGGGTTTTTTTTCATCAATAAAATTTACTGAATATTTTCTATGTGCTCAATTTGGCCATAAATTCCATGGGAAATGCTGCTTAAAGAAATACTATATTTTGAAATATCCCTTTTTAAGCTTAACAGATTATAAAAACTGTATTCTATATAAATTTATAAATGATACCTCAATAAATTTAATTTAAAAATAGCAAATAGAATGTATTGAGACTAAAAAATTAATCCTTATGTCCAAGGAAACCAAGAGGCATCCTTATATCCTAGTAAGTTTATATAAAAGATGAATAGGAGGTGCATTTTACAACCAAATTACTTTTCAACATTTCTTTTAGTAGTACAATATGGAATGCCAACTGGGAACAATTTTACAATCAGTTTATAACATACACAATGTTGATTTATTTCTTACGGTAAGTTTTTCTGACCTAATCTTTACTTTCAGCGTGTACAAAACTCTAACCTCCTTCACCATAAACAATTGGGTATTCTGGGGATGCAGTGTGGCATAGTGATAAGAAGGCAGGCTGTGGTCACCAGGTCTGGATTTGAATCCTGACTTCATAACTTTCTATTGCATGAACTTAAACTGGGCTAGTTAATCTGTTCCCTCTTTCTGTATCTCTCTATGTTCTTACTGCTCTGTTCCCTCTCATTCACTTTTTTAAAAAATTATTTATTTATTTGACAGAGAGAGATAGCGAGAGCAGGAACACAAGCAGGGGGAGTGGGAGAGAGAGAAGCAGGCTTCCTGCTGAGCAGAGAGCCCAATGTGGGGCTTGATCCCAGGACCCTGGGATCATGAACTGAGCCAAAGGCAGATGCTTAATGACTGAGCCACCCAGGCACCCCATTATTCACTTTTTTAAAATCATCTTTAAAGATTTATCTTATAAGGCTGTTACAAAAAACTAATTATAAAATATTTCATACAATATTTAACACATACTAAGTGCTCAAAAATGGGAGCAAATACATGGTTATCCATTAATGTTATATAGATACAATCGAAATTTTCCATTATCAATAGCTTTTACTTATAAGCATGAATCTTATGTCTGAGATCATAGGATTCTACTGATCTTCATACCTATAATAAATATCCATCATTCTGTGAAGCAAAGAATATAGGTTCTTCTTGACAAAGATTGTTTTGATCACTTCTCTTTTCATTATTTTACTTAGACTCCTTAGCCATACTGTTTCTGAAGTTCTTTTGATCAAAATGGAACTTCTGGGAATATTAAATAGGCTTCCTTTAGAATTCATTATCTTGTCAAATAAATATTAAGAAAAATGATGAAAAGCTTATTCTTAATGCATCTTTCAATAAGATGATGCCAACTGTCCTTAAGAAATTGGTTAAGTAAGAATAAGTTTATTGGGGCACCTGGGTGGCTCAGTCAGTTAAGCCTCTGCCTTTGGTTCAGGTCATGACCTCAGGGTCGTGGGATCAAGCCCCCCATCAGACTCCCTGCTCAGTGGGGATTCTGCTTCTCCTTCTGCCTCCTCCCCCTCACTCATGCTCACTCTCTCTCTCTTGCAAATAAATAAAATCTTTTTTAAAAAGAATGTATTGTAAATCTTAATTATTGTATTATTGTAACAAATAATAAAACATCTGGATTCACTAAAAAGAAAAATATTTGGGGTCTATCTTAAATTCAAAGTTTAAGGGACTGCTACGGTTATAATGTCTTTTAACCAATGAGATTTTCTCTGATATGTGTAACTTAAAGGGCTATATATAATTGATTAATAAAGTGACATATAGGTAGAAGAAATCACAGGAAGTTACTGGTTCTGATAGTTTTGATAATGCCCAGGAAATAAACAGAGTAACATTTTGAAAGGCAGCTGTCTAGAAACAAGGCTGTCTAGGAAGTGTTTTTTCCTAATCTGTAGCTTTTAGCTATACACCATTTGTGTCATTTGAGATTCTGTCTTCTAAATTTTTTCCACCATCAGATTCTTTGTGTGCTACTTCCTTTTGCAGTTGATATAAAATATGCCACACTAATTGGAAAAAAAAATACTGAAGGTGTTGAATATGGAATTTTTAATGTGGAGCATTTGCATCTGAAAAGGAAATATACCCATAAGGAATGAAATATGGAAAATTTTAATAGTATTTTTTAAGATTTTATTTATTTATTTGAAAGAGAGTGAGCAAGAGAGAGAGAGAAGGTGCAGGGGGAGGGCAGAGGGAGAAGGAGAAGCAGACTCCCCACTGAGTGGGGAGCCCAACCTGGGGTTTGATCACAGGACCCCAGGATCATGACCTGAACCAAAGGCAGACACTTAACTGACTGACCCACCCAGGTGCCCCAATTATATTTTAATTATATTATGAGGCATTTTTTGTACTTACGAAAATTTTCAAACATAGACAAAAAGTAAAAAGAATGGTCTAACGAATCCCGAATATCCATCACCCATTTGCAATAATGATCAAAATTTCCATAATTGTTTCATCTATCATTTATGCTTTTTAAATGTTTTTAAAACAAATCCCAGACATATATACATGTGCCTTTGTGCTGAGACAGCAGGTAGGAAAGTAGGGTAATGGGTGGAAGCGATCAGGGTATTCATAACAGAAGATATGGGAAAGTCATCTGTGACTTCTCAGTGAGAACCAGGAGTTGGTAACCACAAATGAATGGTGTGAGCAGAAATTAAAGCAAGCTCTAAGTCAGTGATTCTCATCCTAGGGGTATATTCTTAGGTGTCAGAGGTACATTTCAGAATCATGAGAAGGGGTTTGAGTGGGGTTTTAAAAACAACATTCAACATAATACCCTCAAATAAGAAACAAATTTTAAATATATATTAGAAGCTATAGAAAAGTCAGGAGATATTTAGGCTTTTGAAAATGTACCTAGGATATAAAAATGATGAAAAACAATGCTTTGTATCATTTTTTTCTTAATGCGTGATCCTTAGACTTTCTGCATCAATAAATCACAGGGAATGTTTGTTAAAACATCCATAGTCCCCAGACATGGAATCAAAATCTCTAGTGATGAGACTTGACATTCTGTGTTTAATAAGCTCCAGGCTGATTCTTATTCATAGGCAGCATAACTATGGAAAAATAAGGATATGGAAGGATCAGTGGTTCCCAAGTCTCTGACCACAGTGCTGGGTAAGGCTGGCTGCATCATTACTTTCTGGGAGGTTTGCAAAGCACAAATTCTTATACTCCACTTTTTAAAATTCTGATTCTGAAAGTCTGGATGAAATTCAGGAACTTCCTAGGTAATTCTAATATATAACCAACTTTGGAAATCCTGGAATTAAATGATCAAATTCTAAGCTTCTTTACAACTCCAATAGTCAATGATTCTTTGTATTGTAACTGAGATATCAAGTTACTGGCCTTGATATCAATTTATGTAACAGATATGAAATTGTAAAATGATTCCATCTTTAATAAAAATAGAAATTAGTTGTTGATTACAGGAAGAATCATTTTAAATATACTAAGAGCTCTTGCCAGTATTAAAGAGGAGACCTGGTAGCAAAATGATCAGATCCTCTATTTAAGTATTTATGTAAAATTCTGCATTTGCATATGCCATGTGTCACCAGATTCCCAAAAGTCATGGTGTGTCTAAATCAGGCATTAGGATGGAAAGGAAGGAGGTGGAGTCAGGGAGAAAGTTTTCAGGCCAACACTACAGAAAACATGTTGGTATAACTTTGAAGCTCTTTTTTAATCTGTGACCTATTATACTGTTTCTTTTATTCCTCCACCATGGGAAAAAACCTACAGGTTGCCACAGTTTTGATGACCATCTGTCTTCCAACCAAGATGGTGGAAAAAGCAAAAACGTGGTGAATCTTGGAGCAATCCGACAAGGCATGAAGCGCTTTCAGTTTCTGTTAAACTGCTGTGAGCCAGGGACAATTCCTGATGCATCCATCCTGGCAGCTGCATTGGATCTTGTAAGTTGTTGGAAAAATTTGTCCACTCTGTATCCCATTACAATTAATACTGCTAATGGGGGAAAGCATGAATCCCTAATCCTAACCCTATCTGTGGAGTTATGGGGTTTTTTTAATTCATGCTTTATAGTTTTCAGAGTATGGGTCTTTCACCTCCTTGGTTAAATTTATTAATAGGTATTTTATTATTTTTGGTGCAATTATAAATGGGATTTTTTCTTAGTTTCTCTTTCTACTTCATTATTAGTGCATTTTCAATCTGCAATGCAACAGATTTCTGTATATTAATTCTGTATCCTGTGACTTTACTGAATTCATTTATCAGATCTAGTAGGTTTTTGGTGGAGTCTTCAGGGTTTTCTACATATAGTATCATGTCATCTGGAAATAGTTTAAGCTTTACTTCTTTCTTACAAATTTGGATGCCTTCTATTTCTTTTTCTTGTCTGATTGCTATGGCTAGGACTTCCAATACTGTGTTGAATAAAAGTGATGACAGTGGACATCTTTGTCTTCTTCCTAATCTTAGAGGAAAAACTCTCAATTTTTCACCATTGAGTGTGATGTTAGATGTGGGTTTTTCATATATGGCCTTTATTGTGTTGAGGAATATTTCCACTAAATCTACTTTGTTGAGAGTTTTATTTATTTATTTTTTTATCAAGAATGGATGTTGTACTTTGCCAAATGCCTTTTCTGCATTTATTGAGATGATTATAGGGTTTTGTGGGGTTATGTTTTTATGTTTGTTTTTTCTCAGCATTAATGGTAAAAGGAGGAAGAAAGGTGGTGAGGTGGAAGAAGAAAAGGGAAAAAAATAATAAATATGCACTGGGAAGTAGACTGTATAGCATCATGATTAAAAGGATGGGAGGGCTCTGGAATCAGACTACCTGGGTTAAAATGACTCTGACATTTACTAGCTGAACCCTTCTATAAAATGAAAGTAGGAGTAGTAATAATAATCCTCTGGCTAAGTGTGAAAATTAAATGACAAATTAAATGGAAAACCCTCATCAGAAGGCCTGAAATAAGGTAACTGCTCAATAAAGTAGGCCATTATTATTATTTTGTTATTATTAGTTTTATGTCTGTCATGTATTAGCATTTAAACATCTCTGAGTCTTGGTTTAATTATCAATTGGAGGAAAGATATAAAGGAAGGATCACTTGAAGTTAATTGTGCAAAAGCATTATATGATATTATACACATGTAAAGGATTAAAAGATATAAAGTAGATCTAGTTTAAAAAGTGTTTCTGTCAGGTAAACTGCTTTGAACTTAGTGTCTTAGTTTCCTTTATTTACCTCTGGTTTAATAAACTCTTCCTACACTGTATAAATACTGGGTACAAAATACCAGGTAAACATAAAGAATAAAAGTCTTTTATTTTCTCTTTTAAAAAATAAAAACTAAAATGACTCTTTTTTTTTACAACAAAAAACTTTAAGCCTGCCTATAAATGATCCCTTTTCCAGATTTTATAGCACATAAATAAGTGACCATTAACCACCCATATTTTACCTTGGAAAATCAACCAAATCTGACAATGTAATTTACATTTTTCTGTGACATTTGCAGCTTTTGCTCTCAGGACAGTGACCAGCAAGTTATGTGGTTTCTCTTAAGCCTGAAATAGAAATACCACTGTAATAACCCAAAATAATGACTTGTTGTGTAAGATTTTTCAGTCAGTTTCCCATTCCTGGATATTGGCCTTTGTGAATGTTTGTAAATTCCAAAATGTTCAGTGTGTGTTGATTTATGCTGTGGTGACTATAAAATGTGGGGAATCATGAGCCTCCAGGAGAGCTGAGGCTGGTGGCAATTAAGCAAAGAACAAATGCCTGTCTAAAGCAAGAGAGTTTGACAAGGCAAGGAGCCAATCCTTTGTTTTTTAAGTGGGAGAACGGTAACTAGCCTGTCCCTCCTTTGAGTTATGCAATGATTCTTTTTAATCACTATTGACCTATTCCAAAAGGAGTAGATTAAAATAAATAAATAAATGTAACAAATTCATAAGAAAAGAACAATTGAATATTTAAATAATGGGTAAGGACATGAACAACCAGTTCATCAAAAATACTTATACGCAATAAAGTATGCCCCATCCTATTCGCACTTGAGAAATGCTCATTAACATGTCCATAAATTCCTATATTATAACTATCAAATTTGTAATGATTAGAAAGTGTTGACAGGTATAAAATACCAGACACCACTACATGGTGTTGGTTAGTGGTGGAAGCAGCAGGATTTTATTAGAGGATAGGAAGTCAGAATAACGGGGTAATAGTGGGAGGGCAGTAATGGTGAATAGAGCGATCCTTGGCCCTGCCCTGCATAGTAAATAATTTTAGAATGGATGTAGTCACAGAGGAGGGGCAATATCTATGTATTAATTATACCAAATGGCTAGATGATGGAATTTGGAGTCAGTGTAGCTTAAAAGATACTCATCATATAATTAATTAATTAATTAACCCAACCAATATCTATTGAGAGTTTCCCATGTGCCAGCTATTAATAGGTGCAACAAAACTCAAATTGTTTTGAACCTTTCCTTATAAAGATTAGATTTGCACAGTGATCTATTTTACAGAGTTCTTGGTGCACAGCATTCTAAATGAATGGATAAATGAATGATTAACATTTATTGTGTACCTATTGTTTCCAAAGGAAAAACAACTGAAGCTCAGAAAGACCAACTAATAGGCCAGGCTACACTGCCAGCAAAGGATAGAGCCAGATTAGATCTCCATCTGGCTTCAAAGACCCTATATTGAGTACTCCACCATATTGACTGTCTCATTAAAAAATTATATGAAATCACTAAAACATGCAAAAATATAAATTCTGTATTTTATGTATGATAATTTAAATATAAGTAAGAAAGTGAAAATGACAGAAGTTAGTTGAACAGTTATTAAATTCACAGTAAAATTGTGCATTAGCACTTTATAGGTGGTTTAAACTGTAATGTTCCAGAGGTACTGTCATGTCCACTTTTGTCTCAAATCCTCATAGCTATTTTGGAAGATTTTAAGACAAAGCAGCGTATCAAATTTCTCAAGCAACTGCCTAACAAGATTAAGGAAAATGTTAATAACAAGTCATATTACCTCAACCTGTTGAAAAATTGATAGAAAGTTATAGGCACAGCTGGCCATACACATTGGAGAATAATGGCATGATGACGTTTGGACAACTATTAGTCAAATAAGCACCTGATGACAGAGATAACAGATTGTCCTTTACATACTGGAAAAGTCTAGGTAGGCCCCATACTCTTTCAGAGGTACTGAGCTGAAATCTGCACATAAATATATATCATACAGTGAACATTATTAAGCAGCATTTAAACATTTCCATATAACATAACAAAACTCCCAAGAGCCGAGATGATTTTGCTCAAGGTCATATATGCCAGTCAGTGCTAAAACTGGGTTCTGAGCAGAATCTTCAGATTCCATTCAGGATTCTTGTAGCAGTAGCATATGCTTTCTCTGTAAGAAAAAAAATACATACATATAGATGAAATATATATATTTATTTATATTTTATATTTTTTTATTTAAATGAGAATGAGTATCCCTTATACATTGAAAATACACTATGATGAGTATGGTCTGCAGAATAAAGAAGATTATAAATGATTTTTAATGTCCAAAAGCATTTGGATCTATTAAAAAGATTCCTTAACACAAGAATACATGATTAATTCATAACCGGAAAATATAGATTTTCGACTTTAAAGATTCACACCACATATTCACTCTCTAAACCAGTGATTCTTAACATTTTAGGGACATAGACTCTTTTAGAATTGGATGAAAGCTCTGGAAATTTTTCCAAGAGAAGTGCACTTATAGAAAAAATTTAACATATATCAGAAGGTTCACGGACTCCCCCAAAACCCATCCATGAAACCAAAGATGTTAAGAACTCAATCTCAGTTAATGGCAAAATGATTATCTGAGAAAATGAGACTCCTTAGTCAAGTAGTTAGGGAATGATTACTTTTATGAACATTTACTGATGATATAAAAACAGATAAAAATATGGGCGCCCGGGTGGCTCAGTCGTTAAGCGTCTGCCTTCAGCTCAGGTCATGGTCCCAGGGTCCTGGGATTGAGCCCCGCATCGGGCTCCCTGCTCCATGGGAAGCCTGCTTCTCCCTCTCCCACTCCCCCTGCTTGTGTTCCCTCTCTCACTGTGTCTCTGTCAAATAAATAAATAAAATCTTAAAAAAAAAAAACAGATAAAAATAATTGCTCCCTACATGGAATACTTAGGATTTATGTAAGATGTGTGTACATGGGAGAAATGAGAGGCTTGTCACAGAGAAAGCAAATGAGGATTTGAAAAATAATCCCAACAGAACAAATTAATACTCGTTTCTGAATGGAGATTGTTTTAAGAGGAATATTGATGGATACTTTGATAATCAAGTCTCTTGGGTGTTGAGATTTCATTCCCCCTCACCAAATGGTTTCATACCTATTTGATTTCCAACAGCTTATGATGCTATAACAGCTTATAACAGTTTTCAAGATGAGATTACAGAGGTTTCCAGATATAAGTACACTCTGTTCCTAACTATAGCTTGACTCTGACCACTAAGTTGGATTAAATCCCATTGAAAACTTAAAATATATTTTACTTCCCCAAAATAAGGCTATGGCCTAATAGTTACCAAATCACTAGATTCTCCTTTCTTCTTTTCCTTTGGAACATACTATGGCCCTGCTTGACCTTCTCAATCTTATAAATCTCATGGTAAGAAATAAAATAAAGGGGCTTGATGCTAATAAGCAGTGTCTTTTGAGTGTCTAAGTAAAGAAGCATTTTCTGATCATTGTAGATGTCCAGTGATGAGGTAGCTCCATTGAGAAGTAATGAGCTCTTTGTCACTAGACTGGATTCAATGGGGGCCATTGTACAGGGGCCTCAAAAAGTGGATGGTTTGTATGATTTCCTTTCATACCTGAGTCTTTGATTCTAGGTCAAGGCCAAGGAGTGTGCAGAGGTCAGAAGCCAGAATTCCAGAAGTCAGAATTAGTAAAGGTTTAAAGGAGTGTGGTAGGGGAGATTGGGTGGCTCAGTTGGTTAAGCGTCCAACTCTTGGTTTCGGCTCAGGTCATGATCTCATGGGTCGTGGGATCGAGCCCTGCACTGGGCTTCGTGCTCAGTGGGGAGTCTGCTTGAGGATTCTCTCCCTCTGCCCCTACCCCTACTTGCCCTCACTCACTCTGTCTCTAAAATGAATAAATAAAATTTAAAAAATAAAATAAAGGAGTGCAGTAGTCTCCATTATCAGACAGAGAACCCAGGTAGAACTTTTTGGTTGAAAAAAAGGGATGGGTAAAGACGGTGGTAGTTGTGGTGGTGCCAGCGGTGGTGGTAGAGGATGACAGTAGTAACATTTTCATTATATGTGATGGTTTATAAAGCACCTTCACATTTATTACCTTGTTTATATGAGGGGAAACGAACCAGCCCAGGACTAGCCCCCAACAAAGGGCACGCTTAAATCCATTTTCTCAAGTATGGAAAAATGAAGGAACTGAAGTCACTGATGAATTCTGACAAGCATACTGAGAGGAGTTGCATGTCCTATGTGCTTGAATCAGAGTTGCGTTCTGTGTTTACTGTCCTTTACACAGGTATGACAATTGCAATTCTTCATACTTGTTCATCTGGGTTGAGAGTTTCTCCAGATTACTCTAACTTTCACAAATGTCTTCTATTAAATGTATTTTTAGGTTTTGTTTCCTCTGTATTTGGCTTCACTTAATATCTGATTTCATCTGCTTCCTGTCATTCTGTTAAAAATGTTTTACTGTTAAAAATGTTTTACAATGCATTTGTGGTTTTTGTCATATATGTATTGTGTATATAAATATATATAGAAGTATTTATATTTCTATCAAATAAAAATGTGAATATAGGAATATAGAAAGAGGTAGGTATAACTATAAATGACATGGATGGATACATACACAGATGTGATCCAGATGCAGATATAGAAACAGATATAGGCATACTTATAGATTCTGCCATTTCATCAGATGGGATTTGGGAGAGGAGGGAAAAATGTGTTCAGTTCATCATCACATTCCATTACACCACTTTCTCCCTTCTCTCCTTTGATGTTTTCTTTTGTTGGGTGTTGCGTTTATTTTTAAATGCAGCTTAAATACAATTTTCGCATTATGACATAATTTTATTTCACAACAGCTTTCATTGTTTTATTGCCTTAATCATAGAATGTAATTGTGACTTTTTCAAGTTTGCAATTTTCTTCAGAATTAAAAAGTATTGTTAAATGAAGGAAGTATTAGAAATGTCAATGTTCAAAGTCTTGCAGATCTGCAGGTTTTGTTTTAAACAATTCTCTTGTCACTGTTGCTGTGACTACTAAACTTAGGGATAATTGGTTTAATTTTAAGTCCAGCACAGCTCTTCCTCACACTCTTTCTCTTTAGTACAAATTTAATAGACACAACTGCAAGGCGTTATAGAAAAGACATGTTTTAGAAAAAACTCATTTTGTCTCTAGGTTATGTAACCTACAAGCACAAAAATAGAAAAATTAAACAGTTCAAGCAAAAGGCACTTCTGTCTGTTTTCTATGTATCTCAGGTGAAATATTCTATCCTTTTTATTCAATTTAATATATAACGTGTACAGATATAATGATTTCTAATTTATTAGCATGAATAACACTAATAATGTCACTTTGCATTAGGAACAATTCCATGAAAACAAGAAAGAAAGTCAATGATACTGTAGAATTCTCTCTAGTCTGTGGGTGGAGAAAACCTAATTCATGGTAAATTATATTGATAATTGATAGCTTTAGGAATGATTATATAATTTTTCTCCAAACTGGGGCACTTTGGAGAGAAAAAAAGAGACACTATCATAATTATACCAGTTGAACAGACACAAACTGAAAATCTCCTGGTAAAAATGAAACATTGGTTACCATTGGTGGGGTCATACTTTCAGGTTCACTGCATCAAATTTAATCCACATAGGGGCTTACCATCACAGATCACTTGGTGATCAATGCAGATTAGCTCTTTCAAGAAGATAGGAATATATGCATAAGAGGATCTATCAAAGGAAAGTCATATTGTGTTCTCTTTTGAATCATGAGAAAGGTTGAAATAATTCGATAATAACCAAAACCAAATCATCAAATTATTCACTTGATGCTAGCGGTATACCTATATAACTGAACTTTTTAAAAGAGTCTAACTATGGGGATGCCTGAGGGGCTCAGTCGGTTGGGCATCTGCCTTCAGCTCAGTTCATGACCCCAGGGTCCTGGGATCAAGTCCCGCATTGGGCTCCTTGCTCAGCAAGGAGCCTGTTTCTCCCTCTGCCTGCAGCTCTCCCTGCTTGTGTGCTCTCTCTCTTTCACTGACAAATAAATAAATAAAATCTTTAAAAAAAAAAAAGATCCTAACTATGAAATGTAGCATAAAAGTAATGTATTTCATAAATATGTAGAGTTTAAGGGGAAAAAAATTGTCACATATCCACCACTACCATAAAGAATAGGACATTTCCACTTTCTGTAAAGTCTCCTGGATTCTCTTCCCTAACCATACGCTCCCTACCTCACACAAGACACTGCTGTCTTGAACTTTGTTTTAATCTTTCCTAGGCTTTCTTTATTTTACCACGAGCTTTTTTTTTTTTTTTTTTTGGTCTCTTTACCACTACAGTGCAGTGTTCTAGATTTGCGGCCAACGTAGATCAGTCTCGTGGATGCTGCTAACTTCCCTCCATTCAGCTTTTTTTTTGCTTTTTTTTTTATTAACATATAATGTATTATTTGCTTCAGGGGTATAGGTCTGTGATTCATCAGTCTTACACAATTCACAGCACTCACCATAGCACATACCCTCCCCAATGTCTATCACCCGGCCACCCCATCTCTTCCACTCCCACCACTCCAGCAACCCTCAGCTTGTTTCCTGAGATTAAGAGTTTCTTATACTTTGTCTCCCTCTCTGGTTTCATCCTGTTTCATTTTTCCCTCCCTTCCCCTATGATCCTCTGTCTTGTTTCTCAAATTCCTCATATCAGTGAGATCATATGATACTTGTCTTTCTCTGATTGACTTATTTCTCTTAGCATAATTATACCCTCTAGTTCCATCTCTGTCATTGCGAATGGCAAGATTTCATTTTTTGATGGCTGCATAATATTCCATTGTATATATATACCACATCTTCTTTTTTTTTTTTAAAGATTTTATTTATTTATTTGACAGAGAGAGACACAGTGAGAGAGGGAACACAAGCAGGGGGAGTGGGAGAGAGAGAAGCAGGCTTCCTGCCGAGCAGGGAACCCAATGCGGGGCTCGATCCCAGGACCCTAGGATCATGACCTGAGCTGAAGGCAGGCACTTAACGACTGAGCCACCCAGGCGCCCCTATACCACATCTTCTTTATCCATTCATCTATTGATGGACATCTAGGCTTTTTCTATAGCTTGGCTATTGTGGATATTGCTGCTATAAACATTGGGATGCACATGCCCTTCGGAACACTACATTTGTATCTTTGGGGTAAATACCCGGTAGTGCAATTGCTGGGTCATAGCGTAGCTCTATTTTCAACTTTTTGAGAAACCTCTGTACTGTTTTCCAGAGTGGCTGCACCAGCTTGCATTCCCACCAACAGTGTAGGAGGGTTCCCCTTTCTCTGCATCCTTGCCAACATCTGTTGTTTCCTGACTTGTTAATTTTAGCCATTCTGACTGGTGTGAGGTGGTATCTCATTGAGGTTTTGATTTGGATTTCCCTGATACTGAGTGATGTTGAGCACACACATGTTGAGTGCTGTGTCTGTTGTCCATTTGGATGTCTTCTTTGCAGAAATGTCTGTTCATGTCTTCTGCCCATTTCTTGATTGGATTATTTGTTCTTTGGGTATTGAGTTTGAAAAGTCTTTTATAGATTTTGGATACTAGCCCTTTATCTGATATGTCATTTACAAATATCTTCTCCCATTCTGTCAGTTGTCTTTTGGTTTTGTTGACTGTTTCCTTTGCTGTGCAAAAGCTTTTTATCCTGATGAAGTCCCAATAGTTCATTTTTGCCCTTGCTTCCCCTGCCTTTGGCGATGTTTCTAGGAAGAAGTTGCTGCAGCTGAGGTCGAAGAGGTTGCTGACTGTGTTCTCCTCATGGATTTTGATGGATTCCTGTCTCACATTTAGGTCTTTCATCCATTTTGAGTCTATTTTTGTGTGTGGTGTAAGGAAATGGTCCAGTTTCATTCTTCTGCATGTGGCTGTCCAATTTTCCCAACACCATTTGTTGAAGAGACTGTCTTTTTTCCTTTGTATATTCTTTCCTGCTTTGTCGAAGATTAGTTGACCATAGAGTTGAGGGTCCATTTCTGGGCTCTCTATTCTGTTCCATTGATCTATGTGTCTGTTTTTGTGCCAGTACCATACTGTCTTGATGATTACAGCTTTGTAAAAGAGCTTGGAGTCCGGAATTGTGATGCCACCAGCTTTGTTTTTCTTTTTCAACATTCCTCTGATGTCTTTTTTGTTCCATAAAAATTTTAGGATTATTTGTTCCATTTCTGTGAAAAAAGTTGATGGTATTTTGATAGGGATTGAATTAAATGTGTAGATTGCTCTAAGTAGCAGAGACATTTTCACAATATTTGTTCTTCCAATCCATGAGCATGGAACGTTTTTCCATACTTTGTGTCTTCCTCAATTTCTTTCATGAGTATTCTATAGTTTTCTGAGTACAGATTCTTTGCCTCTTTGGTTAGATTTATTCCTAGGTATCTTATGGTTTTGGGTACAATTGTAAATGGGATCACCTCCTTAATTTCTCTTTCTTCTGTCTTGTTGTTGGTGGATATAAATGCAACTGATTTCTGTGCATTGATTTTACACCCTGACACTTTACTGAATTCCTATATGAGTTCTAGCAGTTTTGGGTGGAGTCTTTTGGGTTTTCCACATAAAGTATCATATCATCTGCAAAGAGTGAGAGTTTGACTTCTTCTTTGCCGAGTCAGGTACCTTTTATTTCTTTTTGTTGTCTGATTGCTGAGGCTAGGATTTCTAGTACTATGTTGAATAGCAGTGGTGATAGTGAACATCCCTGCTGTGTTCCTGACCTTAGGGGAAAAGCTCTCAGTTTTTCCCCATTGAGAATGATATTCGCTGTGGGTTTTTCATAGATGGCTTTTATGATATTGAGGAATGTACCCTCTATCCTTACACTGTGAAGAGTTTCTTTTTTCTTTTTTTTTTATTATGTTATGTTAATCACCATACATTACATCATTAGTTTTTGATGCAGTGTTCCATGATTCATTGTTTGCGTATAACACCCAGTGTTCCATTTAATACATGCCCTCTTTAATATCTATCACCAGGCTAACCCAACCCCCACCCCCCTTCCCTCTAGAACCCTCAGTTTGTTGAAGTGTTTTAATCAAGAAAGGATACTGTCCTTTGTCAAATGCTTTTTCTGCATCTATTGAGAGGATCATTTGGTTCTTGTTCTTTCTTTTATTAATGTATTGTATCACATTGATTGATTTGCAGATGTTGAACCAACCTTGCAGCCCAGTATAAATCCCACTTGGTCGTGGTGAATAATTCTTTTGATGATGTGTCGGATCCTATTGGCTAATATTTTGGTGAGAATTTTTGCATCCATGTTCATCAGGGATATTGGTCTGTAATTCTCCTTTTTGATGGGGTCTTTGTCTGGTTTTGGGATCAAGGTAATGCTGGCCTCATAAAATGAGTTTGGAAGTTTTCCTTCCATTTCTGTTTTCTGGAACAGTTTCAGAAGAATAGGTATTTATTCTTCTTTAAATGTTGGGAAGAATTCCCCTGGGAAGCCATCTGGCCCTGGGCTCTTGTGTGTTGGGAGATTTTTTGATTACTGCTTCAATTTCCTTACTGGTTATGGGTCTGTTCAGGTTTTCTATTTCTTCCTGGTTCAGTTTTGGTAGTTTTTATGTCTCTAGGAATGCATCCATTTCTTCCAAATTATCTAATTTGCTGGCATATAGTTGCTCATAATATGTTCTTATAATTGTTTGTATTTCTTTGGTGTTGGTTGTGATCTCTCCTCTTCCATTCATGATTTTATTTGGGTCCTTTCTCTTTTCTTTTTGATAAGTCTGGCCAGGGGTTTATCAATCTTGTTAATGCTTTCAAAGAACCAGCTCCTAGTTTCGTTGATCTGTTCTACTGTTCTTTTGGTTTCTATTTCATTGATTTCTGCTCTGATCTTTATTATTTCTCTTCTGCTGCTGGGTTTAGGCTTTATTTGCTGTTCTTTCTCCAGCTCCTTTAGGTGTAGGGTTAGGTTGTGTACTTGAGACCTTTCTTGTTTCTTGAGAAAGGCTTGTATTGCTATATAGTTTCCTCTTAGGACTGCCTTTGCTGCATCCCAAAGCTTTTGAACAGTTGTGTTTTCATTTTCATTGGTTTCCATGAATTTTTAAATTCTTCTTTAATTTCCTGGTTGACCCATTCATTCTTTAGTAGGATGCTCTTTAGCCTCCATGTATTTGAGTTCTTTCTGACTTTCCTCTTGTGATTGAGTTCTAGTTTCAAAGCATTATGGTCCAAAAATATGCAGGGAATGATTCCAATCTTTTGATACTGGTTGAGACCTCATTTGTGACCCAGGATGTGATCTATTCTGGAGAATGTTCCATGGGCACTAGAGAAGAATGTGTATTCTGTTGCTTTGGGGTGGAATGTTCTGAATATATCTGTGAAGTCCATCTGGTCCAGTGTGTCATTTAAAGCCTTTATTTCCTTGTTGATCTTTTGCTTAGATGATCTGTCCATTTCAGTGAGGGGGGTGTTAAAGTCCCCTAATATTATTGTATTATTGTCAATGTGTTTCTTTGATTTTGTTATTAGTTGGCTTATATAGTTAACTCCTCCCATGTTAGGGGCATAGATATTTAAAATTGTTATATCTTCTTGTTGGATAGACCCTTTAAGTATGATATAGTGTCCTTCCTCATGTCTTATTATAGTCTTTGGTTTAAAATCTAGTTTGTCTGATATAAGGATTGCCACCCAGCTTTCTTTTGATGTCCATTGGCATGGTAAAAGTTTTTCCACCCCCTCACTTTAAATCTGGAGGTGTCTTTGGGCCTAAGATGGGTCTCTTGCAGACAGCATATCGATGGGTCTTGTTTTTTTTAATCCAATCTGATACCCTGTGTCTTTTGGTTGGGGCATTTACCCCATTTACATTCAGGGTAACTATTGAAAGATATGAATTTACTGCCATTGTATTACCTGTAAGGTGACTGTTACTGTATATTGTCTCTGTTCCTTTCTGATCTATGTTACTTTTAGGCTCTCTCTTTGCTTAGAGGACCCCTTTCAATATTTCTTGTAGGGCTGGTTTGGTGTTCACAAATTCTTTTAGTTCTTGTTTGTCCTGGAAGTTTTTTGTCTCTCCTATTTTCAATGACAGCCTAGCTGGATATAGTATTCTTGGCTGCAGATTTTTCTCATTTAGTGCCCTGAATATATCATGCCAGTCCTTTCTGGCCTGCCAGGTCTCTGTGGATAGGTCTGCTGCCAATCTAATGTTTCTACCGCTGTAGGTTACAGACCTCTTGTCCTGAGCTGCTTTCAGGATTTTCTCTTTGTCTCTGAGACTTGTAAGTTTTACTATTAGATGTCGGGGTGTTGACCTATCCTTATTGATTTTGAGGGGGCTTCTCTCTGCCTCCTGGATTTTGATGCCTGTTTCCTTCCCCAAATTAGGGAAGGTCTCCACTATAATTTGCTCCAATATACCTTCTGCCCCTCTCTCTCTTTCTTCTTCATCTGGGATCCCAATTATTCTAATATTGTTTCATCTTATGGTATTACTTATCTCTCGAATTCTCCCCTTGTGATCCAGTAGCTGTTTATCTCTCTTTTTCTCAGCTCCTTTATTCTCCATCATTTGGTCTTCTATATCACTAATTCTTTCTTCTGCCTCATTTATCCTAGCAGTTAGAGCCTCCATTTTTTATTGCACCTCATTAATAGCCTTTTTTTATTTGAAATTGGTTAGATTTTAGTTCTTTTATTTCTCCAGAAAGGGATTCTCTAGTATCTCCTATGCTTTTTCAAGCCCAGCTAGTATCTTTGTAATCATCATTCTGAACTCTGGTTCTGACATCTTACTAATGTCGGTATTGATTAGGTCCCTGGCAGTCAGTACTGCCTCTTGTTCTTTTTTTGAGGTGAGTTTTTCTGTTTCATCATTTTGTCCAGAGAAGAATAGATGAATGAGAGAATAAAATGCTAAAAGGATACCAATGACCCCAGAAAAATATGCACAGAACAAATCAGCAGAAACCGAAACCGGGGGTATAAGAAGGGGAAAAAAGAAAAAGAATATGATCAGGATGGTGAATAGAACAGAGTCACACACTTGATTTTGGGTATATTTTGGTTTGTTAGAAGAAACTGCCTCCCAAAATTTTAAAGAAAAAACATATAAATATACAAAAATAAGGGTAAATATGATGAAGGGATAGAATATGACTGTAAAGATGAAAATTTTAAAAGATTTTTAAAAAGGAATTGATAAGACACTGGTTGAAAAAGGGAAGAAAAAAAATTTTTTTTAAATGAGAGAATGTCATCAGGTGGGAGACTAAAACAAAGCCATACACTAGATTTAGGTTATATTTTAGTCTGTTAGAAGAAACTGTATCCCAAAATTTTAAAGAAAGAAAAACTTATATATATACAAAAAATAAGCTTAAATACAATGAAGGGATAGAATAGACTGTAAAAATGAAAATTAAAAAACATTTTTAAAAAGGAATTGGTAAGATGTTGGTTGAAAAAGGAAAGAAGGAAAGTTAAAAAAATAGGAAAAGAAAAAAATAAAGAAAATTTTAAAAAATTAACTTTGAAAGACTAAAGAATCATGGTAAAAAAAAGCCATGAATTCTATGTGTAGTATTCCCCTAGCACTGGAGTTCTGCCATTCTCATTGATTAGGTAAACTTGGTTGTGGCTGGATGTTCTTGCTCATCTTCTGGGGGAGGGGCTTGTCACAGTGGTTCTCAGATATCTTTGCCGGAGGCAGAATTGTCCCGCCCTTGCTGGGTCCAGGCTAAGTAATCTGCTCGGGTTTGCTCTCGGGAGCTTTTGTTCCCTGCAAGCTTTCCATACAGCTTTGGAGGACAAGAGTGAAAATGGCAGCCTCCCAATCTCCACCCCAGAGGAGCCGAGAACTCAGGGCCCCACTCCTCAGTGCACCCCCAGAGAAAAGCAGTGAATCACTCCTGTCTCCCCAGTCTCTGGCTGCACTCTGTGCTCACCCTGCCTGTGACCAAGTGTTTCTATCTCTGGCACACGACCCCCTTTGGAGTCTCCAAACCCAGCAGATCCCTGCAGTGTGCTCCCGAGCTGCTCCTCCTGGGGGAGGAAGGGGAGTCTCCCTGGATCTGCTGCTTGTTGGGTCCCTGCTGGAGGAGCAGTGGCCCGACTGTGCCACGGATCACAGTTTATGGCAACCCCAAGCTCAGAGCCCACGCCTCGGCTCCATCTCTGCAGCCGGCTTCCCCGCTCCAACACCTGGGAGCTCAGCCACACTTAGGCACCCCCGGTCTTTCTGTGACCCTGAGGTCCTGCGACCACACTGTCCCGTGAGGGTTCCACCCCCCACTTGGCCACTGGAGCAACGTCCCTCAGAGGAGCAGACTTCTAAAAGTTCTCATTTGTGCTCTGCTGTTCTATCACTTGCCGGTAGCTGGCTCCCTCGCCCTGTGGTCTATCTTCCCGAATATTGCCTCAGATTCATTTCTCCACACCTCCTACCTTCCAGAAAGTGGTCACTTTTCTGTTCATAGAATTGCTGCTATTCTTTTCTTTGATCTCCTGTTGAGTTTGTAGGTGTTCAGAATGGTTTGATACCTATCTAGATGAATTCTTGGGACTCTGCATCTTGCTCCTCCCACCTACCACATGAGCTTTTATCCCTAGGAAATATATTGACTTTTTTTTTTTTTTTGCTTTGTTTGCCTAGTTTTAAATTCATTTAAGTTAAATCATGCTATCCTCTTTTTGCTCCACATTAAGTTTGAGTTCATCTTTGCTGATGCTTTTAGCATTAATACATTGATTTTCACTAATGAATGATCTCTGTTTGTTTGAATATGCCACAGTTTATATATCCATTCTGTTAAATGGGCGTTTTTATTTTCTCCAAATTTTGCCTATTTTGAACAATGCCTTCACGAGTATTACCGCACATGGGCCTTGATTCACAGTTTTCTAAATACACATAGGGGTGGAATTAGTGAGTCATAATTTTACTATATGATGCCAAAGCTGTTTCACAGTAGTTGCAACAATTACTGGCACCAACACTGTAATAAAAGCTCCTGTTGCTCTTTGTTCTTGTCAGTGCTTTTATTATCCAACATTTTTATTTTTACCAACCCAGTGAATTAAAGTAACAACACTTTATATTTCAACCTAAAGTCTGAAATGTCTTTTCATGGGTCTATTTACCTTTCATTTTCACCTTGGTAAAAGATCCCATAATGTCTTTTGTTTATTTTTTAATGGAGGATTATTAACTTTTTGATAATTTTAAAAGAGAGTATTGATATTGTCAGTAAGAATCCATTTTCTGTTCTCTGTGTTGCATCATTCCCGACTTGGCTTATTTTTATTTTATTCCTTATACTACATTTTAATGAAGAGAAAATTTTAGTTTGATTCATTAAGATTTTCTTTATGGCTAGCATTTTTTTTTGCAACTTTTTAAAGAAATCCATAGGTAATAAATATATTTTTATCTTTTCTTCTAAAAGTGTTAAAGTTTACATTTCATACTGAAGTCTTTAACTAGAACTTACTGTGTGATTGCTATAAGATAGGAAATTATTTTCTTTTGTTTCTTTTCCCACATAGAAAATAATGATCTTAGCATAATATATTACTAGTCCATATTTTATTCTCTCATGTGCAGATAATTCATTTCATTCATTGTTTTGAATTCATTGTATTATCTTAATCATGTGTCAGTTTTCCATACATGCATGAGTGTAATTCTGAGGGGTTGTTTTTTCGTTTGTTTGTTTTTTTGTTCCATTCCCCTTCTACCCAGAGTTAAACTACTCTGTTTTAATAGCTAGAACTTTTAATATCACCTAAGCTACTCATGGCTCTGCTCTTCTGTGTGAATTTTATAATTAGGTTGTCAGGTTTCTGAAAATCTTTTAATTTATTCTTAAAATTATATTGAGTCCATTGATAAATTTAGACATAATTGAAATTCAGTTCTGAATTGATTAGTCAAAAGTTCTAGTTTTTGAGTCAGTTTAAGTAATTTTAATTTTTTTAGTAACTTGTTAACTTCACTGACATTTTCATGTTTGTTGACATAAAATTTATCATAACATTTTCTTATTAGTTCTCAATTTTGGCAGCATCTGTAGTTGTTTTACCTGTTTTTATTCCTAAAATGTGAGAGTTTTTTTTCTTTTTAGACTTGCCAGCTATTTGTCAATTTTATTAGTCTTTTTTCATGACCCTGTTGAGTCTATTTTATCTTCATTCTCAAATTCACTAATTTCTCTTCTTATTTTTATTTTCTTCTCTTACTTTGAATTTGTTGTATTATTCTTTAGCTTATTGGTTGATTGCTTAGCTTGTAATTTTATTTTTTCTGTTTGAAATTGAGCATTTAGCTATTAATTTCACTCTAAATACTGCCTTAACTACAAACCATAAATTCTGATAAGCTGTATTTTTATTTATTTTGTTAATTTATTTTAAAATAATTTTTAATTTCTTTAATGATTTCCTTTTTGTCCATGGGTTATTTAGTTGTGTGTGTTTCAATTTATAAATTCTAAGTTTTGTTAGGCATCTATTTGTTATTCATTTGTAACTTTATTTTTATTGATTCTTTGGAATTAATTTAGACTTGTTTTATGGACTAGAACATTATCAGTTGTCATAAATGTCCCATTTGTGGCTGAAAAGAATGTATAGTCTCCAGTTGTTGGGTACAGCATTTTGTATTCAAATATCCATTTTTATTTACTTCTTACTGCTTGATCTGTTGATTACTAAGTTGTGTTTAATGGTGGCAAATTTGATGGCATTTATACTTGAAGTTCTGACCATTTTTATTTATTTAGCAGTTTAGAAGTGCAACAGGTATCTGGTGCTATGAACCTTTTATCACTAGCTAGTGACCCAGTTTATTTCTAGTAATACTTTTTACCTTAAGATAGATTTTTCTCTGATACTAATATAGCTGAAACCATTTTATTAGGTTTAGCATTTGCTTGGTATGTCTTTTTTTGCCAATCCTTTACTTTCAATTTTTCTACATCTTTGTGTTTTAGGTATGACTTTCATAAAAAACAGATATTTGAATTTTTTATACCACTTTAACAACCTTTTCCTCTGGAAAATTTAGTACATTTGCACAGATTATGATTGCTGATATAGATTCACTTCCCCCCCCCTTTTTTTTTTGCTTATTTATCACATTTTTTTCATTATTTCATTGTGTATATGTTCTTGTTTCTATCCATGTCCTCTTTTAGATTGTGTTGGATTTAGTTTTATTTCTATTGATTTGGTTTGGTTTGGTTTAGTTTAGTTTTATTTATTTTCCTTCACTAGCTTGGAAATCATTCTCTTTTTATTTTTTTAAGTTACATATTTAAATGAAGCCTAAAATTAATATCTTTACTCTTCTCTCAAACAGTAAAATATTGTAGATTTTACCCCCAACTATTGTTTGAGATTTAGTTCTATGTTGTTGTTGTTGTTGTTTAACATTGACAAAGTAAACATTATTTTTGTTGATTTTCAGGAAAGTTATTTTTAAATTTACCCAAAAGCTTAGCATATTCTCTGCTCACCATTCCTCCTTGCATCTCATACATTCCTCTAAGATCCATCCTTTTGAAGGAGACCTTTCAGAGGTTTCTTTAGTGATGATCAATTGGAAGTAGCTCTCTCAGCTACAATTCACTTAAAAATGTCTTTATTTTGGTCTCATTCTTGAAAGGTACTTTTGTTGGAATTATAATTATAGGCTAAGATTTTCTTTCTGTACTTCAAAGTATTATCCCATTCTCTTCTGGCTTAATTGACATTGTTTTATGTATAGGAATATATATAATATAATCTGCCCACCCTCCCCAATTGCTTTTAATATCTTCTCTTTACTTTTGATATTTTGCAGTTTCATGTAATTGGCATATTACATCTGTTCTGAAAATGTTTCTATTTTCTCTTCCAAGATTATGTCTTTCACATTTTATCTAATCTTTATTTTTATAAATTGAAAAGGTTTATGATAGGTCTTATCAGTTTATCCTCTGGTTTTGACAACTTCTTTCATATTTTTTATTTCTTTGTTTCTTTCAGTCTATATCCTGAATAAGTTTCTGAGATATCTCTTCCATTTCACTTTGTCTCTTCAACTTTGTCTAATCCCACAGTTCTTAACCACGAGTAATTTTGTCCACCGAGGGACATTTGACAATGTCTGGAGGAATTTTTCATTATCACAACCTGATGATTGCTACTAGAATCTCCTGAGTAGACACCAGAAATGCTGATAAGCATCGCATAATGCATAGTGTACCCTTCATAAAATAAGGAATTATCTGGCCCAAATGGTCAATAGTGCTGAAGTTGGAAAAAACGTGATCTAATCTGTGTTTTAATCTATACACTGAGTTTGAAATTTCAAGTGCTACTTTTTATTTGTAGAAGTTTTATTTGATTCTTGTTTTAAAAGTGCCTGGTCAACTTTGATAACCTAATTCTTCATCACACTTATATCATTCATACAATACCCACATTAATCTTTAAATGTATTCAATATACTATAATTCCAATAATTGCTGTCTTTGTGGGTTTGATTCTATACTTTGTTTCTTCTCTTACTCATGGTGGATTTTTTAAATGTATTTTTTATGTGAACTTAACTTCTTGGAACTTTATCAGTAGGAATTCCTTAAGACCTGTGTTAAAAGCAGTGTTATTTAGTGGACCACAATATCATCATCATCTGTGAGCATGTTTGAAATGCACATTTTCAGACCCTCAACAGATCTACTGAATCAGAATCTCTGGAATGAGAACAAAAAACAATCCATTTTTGGGCGCCTGGGTGGCTCAGTTGGTTAAGCGACTGCCTTCGGCTCAGGTCATGATCCTGGAGTCCCGGGATCGAGTCCCGCATCGGGCTCCTTGCTTAGCGGGGGGTCTGCTTCTCCCTCTGACCCTCCCCCCTCTCATGTGCTCTCTCTCTCTCTCATTCTCTCTCTCAAATAAATAAATAAAATCTTAAAAAAAAAAAAACAATCCATTTTTTTCTATATTCCCAAGTGACTCTAATGCACACTCAAGTCTGAAGATTTGAGAAGTACTGATTTAAAGTATTCCTCCAGAAAGGATTTCCTTTCTCAGGCATCTGGAAACACCACCAACCTAAGACCATTTTTAAACTCTTTTTGGTGGTCAAGGAGCACAGAAATAGTGCCCATTCTAGTCCAGAATTATACAAGATTGTGGGATTTTGACTAAGAGTTCTCATAAAAGAATCTTTTTTTTTTTTTCTGTTTTACCCAGAGCCAAACCTAGTCAGGCAAGCCTACTTCTGGGGTAGATCTTTTTCCTATTCATCCACTGAGGGTGACTCCCACCTGGGATCTGGACTTTACATAGAGGTAAATGAACTGACCTCCTGCTCTGCTTGGGCCCAAACATTTAACTCATGGCCCATTGAAAACCCAACACCTCTCCATAGGCGATAGAAACCCTCAGCGTAATTATTCCTATGCTAGCTCGCACCTGTCTCTCTTCTCCACCCAGAATTACACTTTCTTGTAGTTTCTACTATCCAATAGTCTATTATCTCATGTTAGAAACAAAAGCAAAAACAAGATGAAGAAATTAGGGGATATTTTATCCAGTATATTTAGATGTCTAAACCAAAGTAAGTTTGTTTTTACACCTAATCCATCATATTGTCAGAAGCAGAGGACTTCATTTGGTTTTTATAATACTTACCCAAAATATTAGTGTGATCTGAGTAACTGTTAAAATGGCAAGCCATCTAGACCATGTACTAAAAAATAATGCCTACCTCTAGCCTGACAACTGAATGATTTCAGTTGCCCGCAGCTACTGTGGAAATGAGCAAGGGCAGAGGCAGCTGGTCCATTACTTAATGATCTCAGCCAGGCAGAGAATTCAATACAGACTAAGTAATAAATACTGACTCACAAGCACATGCCTTCTAGCAAACGAGCTTCCAATGCACACTAAGACCCACAATAACTACCTAGTCCCACTGGTTTTAAATAAGTAGGTATCTTGCACTAGCAAGAGCTTTATATTTTATTGTAAGGCAATAAAAATATTATGTAATTCCCCAGGGGCCAACATAAAATATTCAGTCTTTTAAAACAGTTAATTCCTGTACAGTGTTTTTATATGAGTTTTCAGAATCGGGACTTCTTCTCACATAATAAGTTTAGATACAGTCCTTCAGGGATAGGTATGTATTGCAATTATAACCTTCAATTAACCATCGTATCTTGGTAACAATATTTTCTAAGTCCCCAGGCAAGATAAAGCACAGCTGTTTGAATTAGTGTTCCAATTCTCTCCTTCACTTTCATAAAGGAAACATTCAATATACATAATGATCTGATAAAATGCAGGGAAAAGTGACAAAGGAAGTCAAGGAAAGGTAGCCAACACTTGAAGTTTTCTCATTGCAGAATGTTAGAGAAAACCATGCTGCGTAATGACATTCTTGGAACATTTTGTAACTTTAACTGAACAGCTCTGTAGTCATTGCAGAGAATATCTTATATAAGAGCAAACCACCTGAAACTGTTAGTATTCAACTATTTTTGACCTTCAAGCTTACAAATTCCATATGATTTAATCTAATATTTCAGGTCAATCTAATCTTCCCAGTTAAAATTGATTCTTGCTTGTCTGAAACTGTGAAGTTATGCCATAATTGAATTGAAGCCACTCGTGGCATTATGGAACATAAAAAGGTGATATAACAGACATGCAAATAAGAAAGAAATTTACATATGCCTACTTTTCTTTCAGGACCACCAGTAAAAATTCTCTGTGGTATACCAATGGTATCAAATTTTGTTTAGATGTTCGCTTTTGACTATGCTCTGATACTCTGTGGTTCTTTTCATCCATGCAGTGTTCTGATTCATTTTTCTCCATTTGTGCTGTTTTTCTCTGTGATGTGAATCCATCCTTATCCATTCTGTCATGTCTCCATTTTTTGCTGCTTCTTCAGATTGTGCTGAGCTATAAGAGGTAAGCTCCATCAAAAGAGGAAAAATTGACTCTTCTTTATGTCCAGGAGGAATCTGTCGTCCAAGGTATTCGATAACCCTGCCCCTAAAAATCAATACTTTCTAAACTACACTTTGAAAGGAATTTATAAGGGAAAAAATTCCCCATAGCCACATCTACACCAGAATGCCTCAAATGCTCTTTCATATACAGTGTGATGTCAGTACTTACTGCTAAGTATCTTCTACCAATATGCACAGTAGAGTCCTTAGCTTTGTAGAGTCCTCAACAACTCCCTCAATTGTCTGTACAGTAATATATACTATAATACCCCCAGAAAGTGCTAGTGTTCAGTGCCATCTTGACTATAGGGTTTCAAGCCTGTTTTCATCTACTAGGTTCATGAGGATTATAATTAAAAGGCAATATTTGAGTTACTCTATGTCCTCATCCCTTAATGCAGAGAGCGACATTTCCAAAAGTTACCTGGTTTTACAATTTACAATTTTACAATGGATCAAATTCATCAGATAATAATCACCTCTCCCTTTAAGATTGTGCTGCCTAGTTAATGGGAATTATTTTCATATTGATCTCAATTCCATTTTCAAACTTTAGGATTTCCTAGGGCTGATAACTGGTGTAATATCAGAGTTTTATTATAACTCGTTTTTGAGAGCAGAAAATCATAATTGCTTCATTCAAAATGCCCTGAGCTTCTTAAGCAAATAAAACCATTTTTTTCTGAAGAAGGCAAGCCAATCTACATGGGAAAACTCACAAAGCACAATTTGGATTTCTCATTCATCTATTGTTAACCTTCTCAGTGTCATCTAAAGTTAATGGCAATAAAAAGATCCTCTGCCCCATACATTTGAGTGGGTTAAATTTCGCCCTTGGTAATCCTGTAGGAGCCAGGGTCTATGACATAACGCTACCTCAGCAGTAATCCTGCCATTAAGCAATTAATCCCATTGCTTTATGTTGGGAATGTGTCAAAATGTGATGGGCTAAGAATAAATTCACGTTTCTCACCTTGCCCTCCAGACTGCCATATGTTTTCAGAGACAGATGTTCAAGCCTTTTCCAGACACAGATTAGCATATCTGAGATGTTTAATTAAATAAATATTTAATACAAGAAAAGAGTGTAGATACTTAATCTGTATGTTATGGTACCACAATATTGATAGGTTTGATGCAGAAAGTCATTTGACCCTCTGCAATCTCAAGTCTTTCTATTCCCGTGACCTGCTACCAAATCTTAGCACCAATGCAGTGGATGATAGATTCTCATCATTAGTGTCCATTTTTTATTAATGATAGGTTCTCACCATTAGTGTTCATCTTGTATTCTGCCTTTTCACATAGGTTAACTTTGTACGTAGTAGCAATACGTCATATGCTTTGTGAAATTAAGTTCCTACATAAATGTATTTCTTTTTGGAATTCTTGATGGCTTCTTCTAAGTTGTGGACAATGAAAAAAGGCTTAAAGGGCTAACTCACTTGAATCATTAAATGTGCTTGAGATACTGTGGTACTCAAAGTATGAAGTAACCAACTCTGCCTAAGAGGAAAGAAATTAAGGAAGGCTTCTTAGAGGAGGTATTTTATTCTTAAAAGTGGGAATTTGCCAGATGGAAAAGGGGCTTAACAGCTCCGCAAATGATGGAAACAACATATGAAAATGTGTAAGATGTCATATTTGGGTGACTGTAACCAGTTTGATGTAGTTAGATCATAAAGTACTTGATAGAGGGAGATGAACCAGATAACAAAGGTTGAGTTTCTTTATTCATGTTATTGTTGAGGTGGATGGAGCCTATAATAAATTTTAAATAGGAAAATGATGGGATCATATATCTGTTTTGGAGAATAACATTACATGACATTAATGTCCCATTTTTAAACAATGACTTTCTACATGCCTTCTAGAGATCATCTTTTGCCAAGATTTAGATGTACATAAATTAAGACAGTGCAGATACTGAAGAGGAACTGACATAGATTTGGGCATTAGAGAGACCTGGTATTGAATCCTGTGGTCACCTCTTCCCAGCTGTATGATGGTAGAAAAATTATACCTCATTTTAAAAACATTGAAATGAAGATATTCTTTCTAGACCAGAGGTTTGTTATTATAATTAAGAATTACAACTCATAAAAACTAATTGGCATGTAATTGATATTCTTCATATATTAGCCCCTATTTTAACATCGTGGATCAAGGCATTGTTAAGAACATTATGGTCTGAAATGATGGAAAGTGTTTCAATTTGAAAACCTGTGGTTACTAATCAACTTATGGTTATTAGGTAACTCTGAGGTGATGCCTAATATTGTGATGTATTTTTTTTAAACTGGCACAAGTTAAAATACACATTAATTGTTGATGTGTGTATTTCTTTGTGACCTGTTGACCTTCTAGGGAAACTTCATGCTCCTTCCCTTATTTATTTATTTACTTAGCTTGTAAAGATTTCAGTAGGTAGCATATACTTACTAGTTTCTGGGTATCAACTTAAAGTTGTTTCTTCTTTTATTTTTTTTCAAATACATCTTGACATGACAGGATGGAACCAAATTTTTATTTTTCTGAAGAAATGCTCTGTTTTTCATTTATCAATTAAATCATTTCCTCTTTGTCAAACATTTTCAATTGAGACCATGCCTATTTAAGCAGAATTTGATCTGTTATTCATGACAAAGTCAGGAGAAAAAAGACTAACTCAACAAAATCTAATAAGCACTTCCTTTTCTTACTAGCCAAAATGTGCAGAAACAATCGAAACAGAAACAGTACTTCTTTGGAGCATGTGGATGGTCATAAATAACAGATTATTGTTGGAACAAAATCACTCTTGACTCCCTTGATTAACATAAGACTGGTTCTAGAAATTGAATATTTGTTTGCTTCAGGTTAAAATTTTAGGTTTAACAAAAGGTTCATGTTGAAAAATTCCTTTGAAAATTCTCTCTCTCACATTCAAATCCCAGGTGCCTCTTAACTATGCAAAAATAGAGTCATGAAATTACTTGAGATTCTTCAAAAGGGGAAAACTAAACACAAAAATCTACTTAAAATGTCTAATTCTTCAGTATCCCAATTTGTCTTCAAGGATTCATTTTCCAGAATTCCCACTACCATCAACCATGATAATACTACCTTGGGAAATATGGCTAACCTAAATCAAGATATGGAGAGTAAAAGAACTAAGAGTACATAGTAATTCCCGTGAAGGTCAGCCTATTGTTCATTAATCCCACATCATTCTTTCCTTGACAACCATCCTCAGGAAGCTCCTGTGGTAGCCAGAGCAGCTCTGTTCCTGGAATGTGCCCGGTTTGTTCACCGCTGTAACCGTGGCAACTGGCCAGAGTGGATGAAAGGGCATCACGTGAATATCACCAAGAAAGGCCTTTCAAGGGGCCGCTCCCCCATCGTGGGCAACAAACGGAACCAGAAGCTGCAGTGGAATGCTGCCAAGCTCTTCTACCAATGGGGAGACGTGAGCTTTTGATTTTCTTACATAAAAATTGGGGTGCTTGAGTGAAGTGAAGAAGGTCATATTTATGTTTGTTTGGGAGACAGTTTATTAAGTGTCTGTTATGTACCAGGCACTGAACAAAACATCTTAGGGGAAAATAAACTTTAATTCATTTAATCTTCCCAATAAATTTATGAAGTTAGACATTATCTCCTCTGTCTCCTTCCTTGGTCCTCTGTCTCCTCCCCCTTTATAAATGTACACATTCCCAGAATTTGTTATAATTTTTTTTCTGCATAACCTCCCCCAGGACTACATTTATTCCTGTGTTTTCAACTGTAACCTGTATGCAAGTGGCCCAGACTTCTCTATCCACAGCACCATTCAGATTCCAGGCCAACATTGCCAAATGCACTCCAGAGGCATTCACTTAATACCCTGAAACACAATCTGACCAAAGTAAAACTCTTCTTCCCATATAAATACACCTCCATCTGCAAACCTTCCTGAACTCTCTATTTTTATAAATGGTACCACCATCATCTAAGATGGCAGCCTTTGAACATATTCCAACCTCCCTTCCCTTACTGATGCCACCTCTTCCATGCCACCAAGGTCCTGTTAGGTCACATCTTCATTCCTTCTCATCTGGATGACTAAGATAGTTTCCTATTTGGTCTTCTTCCCACAGTCTCCCCTCATCTGACCCATCCTACACACTGTCAATAAAATGATCTCCATATGGCAGAGCCCATTTAAAAGCAGAACATTCATCCTTATCTCCTGGCTTCCAGACTTGCCCCCTCTAATTCATTCTCCAAGCTGCTCTCACAGTGATTAGGCTAAAATGCAAATCAGATGGTGTTTCTTACCCACTTAGAATGCTTCAGTGGCCCTCCTTTTCCCTTGGGATAAAACCCAAATTGCTTAGTCTGGCATCACTGCTCTCTCTTAGTATTCAAACCATACCAAGATTATGGATGATGAAGTCAAATGAGCTAATATAGCTAAAAGACCATTTATCTCAATCCTTTCTGTCTAAGAGGTATTCAATGATAATAAGTTATTACATTCATTTTTGAAAGGATACATGGTTTGTGCATTTCTACGCAGTTAACACAGAGTCTCTCGAATGAGTAAGGGTTTTCCCCCACTCACACATTACCCTTCATCCTTCTTTAGAATACAAAATGAAGTTCGGCTTCAAGAACTATGGGATCTAGTCCCAGTCTACCTTGCCAGCCTTCCTGCACATGATTTCCTTTCACAAAAGCGTGCTTCAACCATGTGGTTTACTTGTCAGTCTCTGAACACATCAGTGCACTTCCTTGATGGATCTTTTGGAACTCTCCATCTGGGGTATCCGCTCCTCCCCTTCCCCATTAGCCAAAACACCAGTCCTTCAAAATCTACAGCAAAGAGACACTCTATGACTCTCTGACTGAATCGAATCTGTCCATCTTCTGAACTATTTAAAGTGCTTTTTGTCTCTTTTGACATTTAATGTGTTATTCTGATGTGTTGTTGCCTCCCCAGGAGCCTGTAAGCTCCTTGAGGGGAAGAGCAAAAAAACAGACACCCTGTATTTGAACCCCAGACCACAGCTTGCTTAGCCACCTTGAGCAAGACTGTCAACCTCTCTAATCTTCCCAGTTGCCAAACAGTGATCCTTCTAAATGAAGGTTTAAAATCTACTAGGGCACATGAAGCAAAGATACTGACATACTGTAACAATTTATTCAACTCTGTTTTATTTAATACCTAACAAATAACCTCACTTAATAAATATTTGATGAAGAAGAAAAGAACTAACCTATCCTCGAGGCATTTTTTAAGCCTTAGAAGAGACATAGAGCTCTAAATTATTATTTAGACATTTGGTATAACCCCAGACAAGTTCATTTTCTGAGCAAACCCTTTAAGCTTTATGAACTGTGGATTTAACGTAAATTGCTTAGTGTCAACATCCTGGAATGATCAATGCAGATTTTTTTTCCCCTTTGAATCTCACTATTAAGTTTGTTGGCTCCACTCCAGACTCATAATTTCATGTCTTCTTCTTTAGAGAAGATCTCCAAAATAGTAGCATCAGGACAAGGCTTTTTATTGAGGTAGTAGTTTTTGTTTTTATGTTTTGTTTCATTTGCTTAAAACTTCTCAGTTTTAACTTTTAGGAAGTTGTGATACCTTTTTTACATTTCTTTCTCATTGATAGAGTTTTTGTTACTTGTCTCTTAATTCCAGATTTTAAGGACACCTTTTTGCTTCCAGATAGCCAAGACATTCAAACAACTTGTGTTTTTATTTGAAGATATATCCTTGTCAGTTTCCAGTAGAAAGTCTAATTTCATGCATGCCCAGAATCCAGCAACTTCTCTAAATATTTGAAAGAAGTAATACAGGAAGGAAGAATAAAATTAGCTGGAATGCACAGAGAAACCAAGCTGTCAAACCCCAAGTTCAGTGCTCATTTTAGCTTTTGACTCTCCTTCCTAAGCACGTGTCTCTTCTTGTCTTGCACACAGTATATAATTGGAAAATAAAAAGAATTAGAAAGAGGTGGCATATTTTGTATCTTTATGGAAAATTCCTTTTGGTAAATCAGACAATAGTGCATGATGATTCAGAACAGACAGCAGGTATTAGTTCTATGTTGATGTTGGATACTCTACCAAAAGAATAGTTAGTATTTCTTACTAGTTCATAGGGTATCATGGAGTGAGGGACAAAGTCTATAAAAAAAGCCATTAATTGTGTACATAATGGCAGATATAAATAAAACTGCTGTACTAGAATTCAGGCCAGCCTCCAACTCATTAGCATGGCAGTGACATTCTCATAAAATAGCATAATCAGAAGCACTTGCAGGAACTGTGAATTCTTGTTTTTTTTTTACTACCACAGTATCCTCCATTAAAAACAACTGCATACTCCCTTATAGGAGACCTATAAAATAAATGACCTTCAAGTAAGTGGAAATATTTTCAGAAAAAAATTGTATGAGAACACATAGGTATTGTTTCGGTTCCTACAAGTCTTCAAATGACCTTGGAGATAGTGTCAATGCCATCCACCTCTGGGTTTCCACATAGGGAAACGTGGTGGCAACACCACCATGGCACAAAGAGGAGGCTTCTGCTGTACGTTTCGGTATCAGTCTCTTGGTTTCATGTGCCCTAGTAGTTTATACATACCTTCCCATTAACAGTTGCTTATGACCTCTATAATGTGAGAGCCTATTTTACAGTCTGACATACTTTGTGCTGTTTCGCTCTTTTTCTCCCCATGGTAGGCGATTGGAGTCCGATTGAATGAGCTGTGCCACGGGGAAAGTGAGAGCCCCGCCAACCTGCTGGGTCTCATTTATGATGAGGAGACCAAGAGGAGACTGAGAAAGGAGGATGAGGAAGAAGACTTTTTAGATGACAGTAAGGAGACTCCCTTTACTACAAGAACCCCTGCTTGTAAGAATCTCTGCTTTAGGAGCACTTAATATTTCTCTTTCCTCTTTCACATTCTTACCACCTTCTCATGTCTCCCCACTGCACCTTTTCCCCTATTCCCTGTTCATGGATGTAACACATGTGCATAAAGCCACACAAAGAGAGGGCAAGAACCAGAAAGAGAAGACTGTAGACAGAGACAAGGAGTTGCAGGCAATATGGAGCATCCGTTGCCTTGTAGTCTATGACTCTTACTATTATACAAAAATTAGTTTTAGGCTTTTCTGAGAAAATATAGCAGTAAATTACTGACCCAGTAGAGGTTTAATCAGGTTTTTACATTTTGTTGTTGCTCTTGGAGATTAAAAAAAAATAGACCAAATAGAATTGAACATGAAATGCTTCCCAGATCATTAAAGTAGTGGATTCCTTAGAATAATTACTAACATGTATTTAACATGAATTTGAAATATTAATTGAGATGGTTAGACTGTGAATGTCTGCTATACTGTACTTATTTGTTAAAATTAGAAGCGAGTTCCACCATAGAAGAGTAGAGACAAAGAGATTCCTGTACATTCCTCTTAAACACCATTTTGTGCACACATGTGTTCTACACCATACAAGCTTGTTGTGTATGTGTATCACTGCCTTTTATGGGCCATACAATTCCTAAATGGTAATGGAATTAGTAACATTATCTGATGAAGACAGTGAGGCCTCGTCCTCTTGACTTTCCCTAGTGATTTGAAATTCAAATTCCCTGATTATGTTAAAGACTGTTCTTAGTTAAGTGATGCCAAGCCTACTTCATCTTTCTAGCCATGAAATGTAAAAGGATGACTAGGGTGTAACAGTGTGCATAATTAAATAACAATCAAAGAAAACTTATTGCCTTTTTTTTCCACTTTTATACCAAGGATTTTTTTTGCAATCTTTTTTCATCTTTTTACCCTTTCTCAGCTTTTATCACATCGGAGCCAATTTTCTTGACTTAGCTGTTGACAAAACACCAAATTCTGACATCAGTCTTTCAGCCTACCAGTGAACATTGGCCTCCAAAGATTCCCTCAAGTTCACAAGAGTCTAGACTATCCTAGAATGCTTCTGAATTGTAGAATGGAGAACGGAATTGGGTCTAACCCTTAGGACCACTTGAGGACTATCCAGCAAACACAGAACCTAGTGAGGGCCTATCAGAACCCATCCCCAACTGCCCTGGATCTCCTAGGGGTCCTTCAGAACAGAGAGGAGCTAAAGCAACATTAGATGGATGCATCCTCACAGGCCAAAATGAACTTTAATCTCCATGAGACCACATAAGTATCTTTTACCGTATGTTATGCCTGGTACTTAGGCTTTTTGATGAGAGCATGTAGGACTCAATTCTTGTTCATTTTGACAGACTATTTCAGATGATAGTTACAGAGTGCCTAGACTAAGACCAAGTTCAGTGTTTACAGGATTAACAAGAAGAATCTGGATGATAACCTCAGGACAGATCCACAAGTTTATACTGAATATTTAGTGTTTGATTATTATTTAAAAACTATTGCACATCCAGACAATTTCTAGAGTTATGTAGTCTCCATTGAATATAAGATTGGAATGTCTGGTTTATTTCCACTTTCTTGTCAGTACATAACTCATCTTGCATTTAAAATATAATTATGCCTCAAGAAAGTATCAGTCTAGAAATTCTAGAGGAGTTTGTCTCTTCAGTTCTTAATAAGAGGCAATGTCCCTATCCACATATTATCTCTGGAGAAAAAATAATGGTTTTCATGAGGAAGTGATAATCAGATATCTTCAGAAAGAACATAATTTCCACCCACTCTCAGTATAAGCCATGATATATATATACATATATATGTATATATATATCCTATTCAATTAAGAAAGCCTAATACACAGGAAATATTTTAGAAATATGTTTAGGAATGTTGATATGTAATGATATTGTGATTGCTTGATGCCTTGATTCAAAATAGATAAGTATTTTCTTTCTCTTATGAGAGGCAGAACTCAACATTGCTTTGGCCTTCTTTTCTGAACACTGATAAATTTTCGGCAGGATTAGTGATGACATATATCTGAGAACAAATCCTCAGAATTTTAAAAGTCTCTGGTGTCACCTTGGCCATTATCTGTTATTATCTGACTTTAGAGCAAAATCTGGGTCTATGATGGAGGCAGCATTTTACTCATTCAAAGGCTGGTATTCTTCAGAGCAAAGGAGAGTATTTGCCTACTTCTAGTGTAACTATGCTTTAATATGATAGGCTAACTTGTATAAAGTGTATGAAAGAAGTGATCAAGTATGCCTTGTTTATGTTGCAGAAACACTTCTGGGCTAGTGGAAGCAACATCACTGCCCTCAAGATAGATGTCTCTCATAAAATGAGCTGGCAAGATTTTTGTAGTGCCAAAACTAGTTCACCGCCCTGTACATAGTCTAAATCTGATTAAATTAGCAGTGTGAAATCTTGCAAGACTGCTTTCCATTTCTGTTTTTGTTAAAAGGCTTTCTAGCTTAGTGGGATGTGTTTTTTTACTCTATGAGCCTTAAGGAAAATAATTTAGTCCTTACTGACTGATATTTTAATACTAAGGAACTCACTATTGAGTTACAAAATGGAGGAAGAGAGGGGTACAAGTAATGCACAGATTACACTAAAGGGACTAGGTCAATTGAACATGAATAGGTAACATTCTCATATACAATTTCATTTTGGACATGTGTAGCTTTGTCCATCAAACCGTGCCTCTCTGTATTTTTTATTGGTTTGTTTCTTTATGAAGGAACTCTTTCATTCTGTAGGTACTGTGAACCCCTCTAAATGTGGCTGCCCCTTTGCCTTGAAGATGGCAGCATGCCAACTTCTCCTGGAGATCACTACCTTCCTGCGAGAAACCTTTTCTTGCCTGCCCAGACCACGCACTGAGCCTCTGGTGGTAAGTAAAGCATGGGTGTTAATAATCTGGCTACTCAGAAAGGCCAGACATGTGGCTAGGTTTTGAGTATCCGCAGTTTCCTCAAATGCCCAATGGCCAAATGTATCATATAACTTAAAAAATTCAACCAAGGGATCTTCATATATAAAATCTCTTTTTTCTATTACAAACAATAATAACTCTGAAGTTGACCTTGAAATTACTGAAGATAGCACCACTGGGTAAAACATTGGATCGATCACTGTCAGTCATGCTAGGAATGTCTAAGAGCCTTTTGACCAAGAAGAGATCTTAGGGATTGCCATCTGGGAGACACAGAGTCCATGGAAATGGAAAGTGTGCTCCAAATTGGAATTGTGAGCAGGCTTGTAAAGGTGAAAACCATAAGATTATATAACTTGTTTGAAAAGAATTATGATTGGTGCTGGCAGAGTTTAAACTATCTAATACAGGATTGGCTATTTAGCTAACAGGTGTTACATGATCTCTATTTTAATCCAAAGTAGAAGGATGTGTTCCAGAAGGCGGTGGAATTGCAGTCGACAAGTGGCAATTGACAAAAGTAAAAACTTCATGGTGTTCTGAGAAGTGAAACAGGAGACATACATAGGCCCTACTTCCTCAGTATCCTTTGGTCTCTATTTTGAGTGACTCTCTTAGCAATGCTTACTTCCTTGTGAATCTTCTCTCATAAGCCCTTAGGTTCCTTTACTCTGCAAACTATGAGGAGTTTTACCAGCAGCATATTTTAGAAATTACTGACAGAATTTTTTTGTCATAAAAATTTAACAGCTCATAAATCCATATAGAAATGTGCTTCCAATGAATTCTCTCATTTAAGTTATGGGCAAAAAGACTTGCTTAAGAATTTAGCATGTAAACATCTCTAAACATATATTTTTATTCCTGCCGTACTTCGTATGGATGCAAATAGGCAGAAGAAGACCACGCACGCATGCACACGACCACGCACGCATACTCCTGCACCATCAAGGCCTGATTTGTTTAGCAGAGTATACCAACGCTCTGCAAGGACCAGGCGTCTTCACAGAGTGTGTGGGATGGGCACACTTCAGAGCGGATTTTCCTTGGCCCATAGTCCTCTAATAGGCACCAAGTTTCCAGTGGTTCTTTCATTACAGGCACCATCCAGCCAGAGCTGAGAAACCAAATTCTTTTTATTTTCCATTTACACAAGACTTAGACTACTCTACCAGAAAAATTGTTACGCAATCTATGCGCCTCTATTTTCGCCAGTTTTACAGTCCACCAGCTCTCCTGCTTTTTTAACCAGACTGGGCATGAACAAGGTCATACCCCAATCCCTGCGGGGAAACACAAGAATCAGTGCATTATCCCTGAGCACTGCTTCTACCTCTGGTTTTCCAACGTCTGGAAGACCTGTTCTCTCACTCTCTAAAACGTAAAATGGATATTTTCAAGTTGGAAACATTTGCGGGTAAAATGTATGTTTTCAAGAGAAACATACTGGTATTTGGACTGTGAAACTACATTATTTGCTGTCAGAAAGGGAGGTTCCTCCTACTGCTCTTATTCCATTTTCCTATTAATCTGGGCCTTTAATTTTCTGAATGTCACCTTTACTTTTTTATTGAGACTACTCTATAAAATCAAATCAAGGCCAACATGTGTGTTTAAAATCAAGTGGGATGAAATATCTGATCTGTAAGACCTCTATCAGTGCTATTTTGTCAACATTCTAATTATACTGAAGCCTTCATAAAAGCATGGTGGCACATCTACTTTTCATTTTTTCAGATTTTTATTTGATCACCGTTCTGATCCATTGTGACTTAAAAAAATAAAAGTCTTAAAGTTTTGTTCTCCTTTTCAATTCCATAAAGCTAGAGTTTAATTATCCTTTATTATTACAGTAAATTTCATTTTAAAAAAAACAATCAAAACTTTTAAAAATTGCTATAGAACCAACTCGCAGTCTAGTGGAAAACAGCAAGAAATTAAGCTAAAACAGAGCCTTCAGTCATTCAGTCAAGGAGAGGAAAGTGTTCACAACGGCATCACCTTTAACAAGGCCTTAGAGATCCTTCATTCATTACACTGGGATTTTTATTGTCCAGTGTAGGTATGCATTATGTTGGGATATGACCTTTATAAAATAAATGGGAAGCTTTTTCTCATTTTTAATCTAACTTTGCTTAATGGGAAAAAAAAAAAAACATATACACACATACCTTAAGTTATATTCCAACCTACTATAAACAAACAGTGAGTTTAATAAAACTGTTTTACCAACACAGAAACTGTAAATGCTGCAATTGTTCTTTAAGAAATTGTACTAAACAGTGAGTCTAACAGTTTAAGCATAAATACCATCAATATGAACTATTATGGTTTTAACAAAACACTTCCTGCAAGGTTATCTATAGATCTTGAAAACAAATTTTTTTTTTAGTTCAGTAACATTTTTAATAAGTAAAAATAATAACTACCTAATGTACAAAATAATAAAAGTATAAGGTAGTAAAGCAATCATATTAGAAGCTACAGACATTCTAGAATCTGTGGCTTGAGGATGGAAGAAAATCAGGAACATAAACTTTCTATGAGAGAAAAAGTCTTTTCGACAGAAATTGCCATAAGGCCCTTTCCAAAATGGATAAGATTTTCAGGTGAAATTTCTGTTTGAAAAAGTCCTAGTTATATCCAAAACGTGGAAAAGAAAGCAAAAGAACCGAAAGTACAATAATTTAAAAGTTAATTAGTTTCGGGTACCTGGGTGGCTCAGTCGGTTAAGCGTCTGCCTTTGGCTCGGGTCATGATCCCAGAGTCCTGGGATCGAGCCCAGCATTGGGCTCCCTGCTCAGCGGGAAGCCTGCTTCTCCCTCTCCCACTCCCCCTGCTTGTGTTCCCTTTCTCGCTGTGTATCTCTCTGTCAAATAAATAAATACAATCTTTAAAAAAAAAAAAGTTAATTAGTTTAACCACGGTTGTTTCTTGGATAGGGTTAGGAAATCCCAGGAGGCCACTCACTGGATTGGTTGGGGGATGGAGGTAAAAGAAAAGGCAAAATGATATCAAAAGGTTTTAAAAGTTGATAAAAAAAATATTTTTATCAACTTAACAATTTTTTTCCCAGATCCCTAGATGCAACTTAAATAATGTGCTTTTTTTTTTAAAAGAGCTTCTGGTAACATATTTATTCAATGTTTTCATAAACCATACTAATAAATAATGTCTTAAAAAAAGAAAAAGCATTTTTACAAGACTTATAATCTAAAATAACATAATAATCAAATCTTTTTCTAAATATTAACTTCCAAACTTGAAAACAATAAAGAAATAAGAGAGATAATTTTGTTTGTAAAACTGCTGGTCTATTCACATGTTTACCAACTGAATTAGTGAAACCAATAACCAATGGCCAAACAACATAAATTAAAACAAGTAATTCCTATCCAATGGATAGATGAGTCCACAATAATAAAGAAAAAAAAAAAACTGTAAGGAAGTCTGTTGTCTACATTCATTCATTAGAGAGAGCAACATATTGGATGCTTTGGTGCAAGATTGTGCTAGGGGCTGTACCAAATATGCTGATGGAATTTAACAAATCAGGTTATAAAAAAATATACTGCTGGATTCCAAATGTTCCTAAAGTTAAAAAATCAGAAGCAAAACAAAATTTACATATACCAAGACTAACTGATGAATATTTATTGGGAGTAAGACTATGAGCAAAAGGTGGTGTGATAGTTAGAGGAGTGCGGGTGATACATAGATAAATATACTGAAACAGGAGAACCAACACATAAAAAATTATTTCCTGGTGTGAGATATAAGAGCGACCCTGAGAAGGAGGCAGAAGGGCCATGTTTGGCCAAAGAAGGGGCTGGAAAAACCTGAAGAATCTTTCTGGAAGAGGTCACATTTGAATATAGCTTTGAAAGAGAGCTGGGATTTTGACAAATGGATAAAAGAAGACATTGGAAGAGATAACGACTTTTGAGAATCAGAGTTGTTATGTTACTTTTTATCCCAAGTAAGAAATTTATGTGATTAAGTTTGGCTAAAAAATACAAAGTATATTAGGTTTTCTATTTTTTTCTAAAAGGGATTAATTTCAGGGAAACAATTGTATTCCTAGAATATTTTTTGAAGTGCTAAATACATTCCATGTAGTTCCTTTATTTTTTGAGATGTGATCTAATTTTCTAGGTACCAAAGTATGACTTCTGTTCTTAATTAAAAGGAAAAGAAGAAACATCATGTAGAGTCTAAAGTTTCATTTATTAGGGGTGCCCGGGTGGCACCATTGGTAAAGTGTTGGACTCCTGGTTTGGGCTTAGGTCATGATCTTAGGGTTGTAAGATGGAGCCCCTCATCACTGCACTAAGTGCAGAACCTGCTTGGGATTCTCTCTCCCTCTCCCTCTGCCCTTCCTGCTCGTGTTCTCTCTCTCTCTATCCAATAAATAAATCTTTCTTTTAAAAAAGTTTCATTTATTAATAACAATTAAAAGCATAAAATTTCAATCTTGGTGCAAAATGGGCTTTTAAAAATATTTTTGTTTTCCATATCTATATGAATCTGAGGACTTACGTCATATTTAGAAAAAAATGCTCTATAGAAATAAAATTAGCATTTTATATATTTTTCCTTTATCAGGTCCTCCAAAAGTGTTTTACAGATTAACAGTTAAATATGATCTTCTGATTGGACAAATCTGCATTCACAGAATAGGTCAGTTTTCAATTTCATCGACCAAATTCCAACTTTCCCTCCCAAGGCTTACATTAGGGTATGGGCTCACGCTGTTCATAAGCAGACAATCCATGGAACCCCTCTTGTATTTCTGGAAGGGAGTGAGAAATTCCTCCAATGCCTGATCGTATTTTGAGCCTCTGCACCTCACATATGGAACTTCTTAAGTCTGAACTGCCTTTCTCCACTTGTTTGCTAAGCTACCGTTATTTTTTTTATAATTTTATTTTTTTTATTTTTTATTTTTTATTTTTTAAAGATTTTATTTATTTATTTGAGAGAGAGAGAATGAGAGACAGAGAGCATGAGAGGGAGGAGGGTCAAAGGGAGAAGCAGACTCCCTGCCGAGCAGGGAGCCCAATGCAGGACTCGATCCTGGGACTCCAGGATCATGACCTGAGCCGAAGGCAGTCGCTTAACCAACTGAGCCACCCAGGCGCCCTGCTAAGCTACCTTTAAATCCTCACTACAAAATTCCAACATCACTACTTTATTCATTTTCTATTTCTGCAGAAATTTAGCTGTTTAAAACAGCAAAAACATAGTATCTTACAATTCTAGAAATCAGGAGTCTGACAAGAGTTTCACTGGGCTAGAGTCAAGGTGTCAAGAAAGCTGTACTCCTTTCTGGGACACTAGAGAAGACTCTGTTGCCTTGCCTTTTTTCCATCTTCTTGGGCAACCCACACTCCTTGGCTCATGGTCCTTTTTTCCATCTTCAACGCGGAAAAGCTTTCTGCTTTTAAGGATTTGTGTGATTAGGCTGAACCCACTTAGCTAATCCAGCATAATTTCCCATCTCTGGGTCTTTAAACTAAATCCACATGCACACAGTCCCTATTGCAATGTAAGGTAACATATTTACCTATTCCTAGGGTGAGAGCATGGACCTCTTTGGGAGGGCGGCATTATTCTGCCTCCAAGTCTGATTTCTAAGTTCCTATTCTGTCTCTCAGTCATATTCAATGCATGATCATTTAATAAACAGATAAATGCCAAAGATGCAGTTTAAATTGTTAACAAAGAGTTAAAAGGTGAGGAAGATAATTCTAGATTTGAAACAAGGTGTGCGCTTTTCAAAGATAAAATGTAAGAAAAAGGGAAAAACTATGAGTTAGGGAAGATTTTGTTTCATTCAAGAAACATCTTTAATGGCCACAATCTGAAATTGGCATTAGAGAAAGAGGAATTTGGCTCTGTGCAAATTCAGTTGGGTGCAATTCAGAATGGAGGGAGGTTTGCCACAAGACCAATGCAGTGCTGAGGAAATGCCAGCATTCACGTACTCCTTCTCGCTGACATTGCAGGACCTGGAGAGCTGCAGACTTCGTTTGGATCCTGAGTTGGACCGGCACAGATATGAGAGGAAGATCAGCTTTGCTGGGGTCCTGGATGAAAATGAAGACTCCAAAGATTCCCTCCACAGTAGTAGCCACACCCTCAAATCAGATGCAGGGGCCGAGGAGAAGAAAGGTATTGAAAAGCAAGAATTCTTTTCATGTTTCAGGGTTTCTCATAGGATATTTGGCCTGGGGTCCACACTACAGAATTGTACACCCAAAGAAGTCCAAAACTGTTGTCTATGTACAGTACTGTGTCCACTTAACGAGGTAGGAAGCCATGCTAGTTAGGAGCTGGACGCGACAGTCTGAGAAGTTTCAGGATGTAATTCCAGCTCAGCAATTCTCCACATCCCACTGATGCCATTGGTTACGTGTCAGATGAACCAGTATTTCGTGTGCCAGTAAGAAAGAAAAAATACTCCCCATTCAGCCCGTATGCAATACTTTCTTATCATCTAGTCTGTGTTTCATTCTTACTGAAAGAGGACTTTCAGACTTAATTAGATGCAGATTTTTATTATCGATACATATCATTCTTGTACAGCCAAAAAAAAAAGGGGGGGAACGTATAAATAGAAGAAACTGGTTAAAGTTTTTCTAAACGATCTTCAATTCTGGGTTCAAATTTCTTAATCACTTTTCAACTCAGCATTGTCAGTGTCCATGT